>NW_007727163.1:409335-464138 GCF_000696425.1 Galeopterus variegatus | reverse complement strand
CTCGAACCCGCAGCAGGGCTTGGGCGCTCTCAGGAGTCTTCTTTTGTGTCGGCCCTAAAACCTCGAACCTGTTGTTGCTTGTTTGTCGTTGTAGGTTCGTTGTTGAAAGATTTATTCGTTTTTTGTTGCTCTTGGAAATGCAAATAGTACTCTGGTATCACAGCGCACACTTCTTAGGGTCGCGCTGTCTCCTGGCACGGCCGCTCCAGACCTGTCGCCATCTTAAAACCCAGTTATTAGTTTTAAATAAGTGTTTATATTAATCTATTCTCCAAGCTTAATTATTTTCAAATTTTAATCTATAAATATGTCATTTATCTAATGCCTCATAAATGTACAGGATATGTTGGCAGCACAAAGAAGTAGGCAGTTCTCCCTGGAGGCCAAAAAGGCTTCAAAGATGAGGAGCCACCTGCCCAGGTTTTAGGAAATAAATTCAAGATTCAGCTCAAACTTGAAAGTACCCGTCATAGATTGATCATTCAGATACAGCTCTGTGATATCATTTGGATTGCTGAAACTTAACCTCTTCACTTCACCTCTCCCACTGCTTAAATTTTGGTGGAAAACTTAGAATTTGATCCTTGATTTCAAGATGCCCAGATCCTGACTTACTAGCCATATATAAAAATTTCCCATGTAGGATTTTTATACAGTAAATAAAACTGGGCATTGTCTCTTCCTACTGCTACCATCTGTCCACTTATCAACTCTAGCATGATAGCACTATGTACAATTTAAATATTTTACAAATGAAAGAAAATCACTTAGCAAAACTGGAACGGCTCCAGAGTTGACAAAAGCAGAATTGAAGAAGGATGCGTACTTTCATGTTGTTCATGTGAATGTCTTTTGTCTAGGTTGGTGACCAGATTGTTGAAATAAATGGGGAACCTACACAAGGCATCACACATACTCGAGCAATTGAGCTCATTCAGGCCGGTGGAAATAAAGTTCTTCTTCTTTTAAGGCCGGGAACTGGCTTGATACCTGACCATGGTAAGTAAAGTACCCCATTGGTAGCTGAAAGGTTGTGAGTTCATTAGGGAGGGGGCAGCAGAAGGAAAAGGAATATCTATTTGGATGGGGATAGATATTTTACTAGCTAATTCAGAGGTGAACACCCAAAACCATTAAAAGCTAGTTAAAGAGCAGAGCAATTATAACTAGTATTACAAAATAAGTGACTTCAACAGAACTTTTGGAATAGCATATATTTTAAACTGGTTTCATCAGAAAACATAGAGTTGCTTTTGTAGAGAAATGTGCCTGTAAAAAATAAGGACATCAAGGGCTGGCTAGTTAGCTCAGTTGGTTAGAGCATGGCACTAATGCCAAGGTCCAGGGTTCAATCCCTGTACTGGCCAGCTGCCAAAATAAACAAATCAATAAAGACATTGGAGGAAAACGATCTGAATATCATGAAAAACATTTTAAATCTCTTCAGAATCTCCCAGCTTTCTCCCCTCCTTAGCTAATTATACATTACCAACAAATGTTATTTATTTCCTTATAGTAGGTTAAGTTTATCTCTCAGTTAGCAAGTAGCATAGGAACTTTAGGCTTTTCTGATCACTTGTCAAAAACAAGTTGCTATTGCCCTACATGGAGACAAGGAGTTGGACCTGAGACCACGTCTGTACTCCTGTACTGATCTTAAGCTTCCTTGGTTTCATTGTACGTTTTTGAAATATCACAGTATTTGAAAAACACTAATTATTTTTTAATTGAATGCACTATTCTAGAAATAAAGGCAGTATTATACCCACTTAGTCCTTGTCTCCTCTAGTTCTTCTCCCCCCAATCCCCACCACAAAGCTTTTGAAGGATAAGTGTAAACATAACCTCCTACAGTCCCCTTCCAGCTTATGATTCTCTGACTGTATTATCTTCCATCATCTGCTTGTAAATCATACATTCCCCGTGACATCTTTGCACTGATTTTTTTCCACATAGTCCTAGGCTTTTTCTCTTCCTTCTTCAGGTTTGGCTCCTTCCGGTCTGTGCTCCTACGTGAAACCTGAGCAACATTAAGGCTTTCAGGGCTTTTCTTGGTCTTTCCTTAAAAAGACTTGGTAAATTTGCATGTCTTGTATATCACTTTCTTCTTTTGTTTTCTTTTTAATTAAAAATGATGCTATTTATTTCTATTCTTCTGCACTTTTCAGTCTACTTTTGACATTAAGTTTGACAGCTTAATGCAAGAAAATTATTTTAAAATGCTCATGAACCTCATTCCGGTTACCATAGTTTGGTTTCCTTTATTAATTAGTGATTTTGGCATATCTTTAAGCCATATCTGTTCATAATTACTTAATTAGTAAGCTTTTTGACCACATAATTTGGTCCAGTTTTATTATTACTTTCTTACAGATTTCTGATTGGGCTTTAATAATAAAGAATTTACAGATCATATAGTATTTCACTAATTATACATAATTGTAAAAATGAATACTGTTATTTTATGTATATAAACAATCTACCCTTTATGTACAACAGATGTCTGTACACATCTGCCTTTACAGAGAAAGATGCAAACATATAAAACTATATAAAATACTCATACTTTGGCTATTTAAGCAGTCAGTATAATTCAAGTGGCTGTCAAAGCTCAAAATGTATAGTTCCTACATGTAATTGTAAAATGTAATAATGTTCCACTCAAATAACTTTTTTAGGTGATTGGGATATTAATAATCCTTCATCTTCAAATGTGATTTATGATGAACAGTCACCATTTCCCCCATCTTCACATTCTGCTTTCATATTTGGAGAGTCTCATGTGCCAGTAATCGAAGAATCTTTAATGAGAGTTCAGATATGTGAAAAGGCAGAAGAATTAAAGGACATTGTGCCTGAAAAGAAAAGCACTTTAAATGAAAATCAGTCTGAGGTAAAGGAGCAGTCTCTTCTCCAGAAAAATGTGAATAAGAGGGATTCACCCAAAAGTCACGGATACAGTGACAAGAAAAATCTATTAAAAGTAGGAAGTGGTGTTACACAAAGAGGAAGATCTACTAGTCCCCAAAAGTCAGCCAGTCGATTTTCAGAGGAACATTTGGAAAAGATTCCTAGTCCTCTAAAAAATGATCCCAAAAGAAGACCCAGAGATCGATCGCTCAGCCCCAGGAAAGGAGAGAACAAAAGTAGTCAAATCAGCAACAGGGCAGGGTCTGGACAAGATCATTGCAGAAAAAGCAGAGGACGGTCTTCTAGCCCAAAGAAGCAGCAGAAAATTGAAGGAAGCAAAGACCAGTCAAATGCTGAAGCCAAATTATTAGAAGGTGAAAGTCGAAAAGTTACAGGCCATGCTAGTGACAATGCTGAACAGATCCCAGATGGGAAAGAAAAATCAGGTGTCATCAGGAAAGATACAAAGCAGAGTCAGCTGGGAAAAAGCAGAACAAGGTCTCCAGAGAAAAAAAGCAAGAGAATGGATGAAAAGTCTCTTCCATCCAAAAAGACTAATAACACTACTAGTAGAGTAGTGTTTGAAAATGAAAAAGGAAAGAAAGTAACAATAGGAGAAACAAGTTCTAGTAAAGATAAAATGGGAGAAAATGTCCAAATATCAGAAAAGAAGCTGAAGCAGGAACCTGAAGAGAGGATGGTTTTAAACAAAATAGAAGATCACAAAGGTAAAGAACTAGAAGCAGCTGAGAAAAACAAAGAGCGTGGAGAGTTCAAACCTGAAAGTAGTTCTCCAGTTAAGAAAACACCAATAACTCCAGGGCCCTGGAAGGTGCCAAATGCAAATAAAGTCAAAGGCACTACTGGTGTGGCTGAAAAATGGCTGTGACCTTTAACATAAAACAAAGAAAAACAAGTTGTAATTTTTTCTTATTAAAAAAGCAGCATTAAAAATTTTTTCCCAGAAATTCTGAAACACATTAAGTACATTTTAATTCGAGCATCAAGTTACCTAGGCTGCATGAAGGGCCTTTAGGATTGCTGAGAATTGTCCCCCTGGCTGGCTGCCCTCCCTCACACTCAGGAAGGAGCTGCATCCACCTGCTCATCTGACATGCCCTGCTCAGGCTGCCCAGCCCATCTTCACGAGTGTCTGAATAAATGACATGTTGGTATTAATGATGTGGTCACAACTCACTTTGTATTTGTGCTGAGTTATCTACTGCATCATATCTGTTTTATCCTTCTCATTCAGATATTTCCACAGTAATGAAAAAGTTAGGTTTGGCTTGGAAGTTGATGTTCTCAATAGCATGTTGCATGTTTACAGAGAGAAATATTTGAGTCCTTGCAGAAGAGATTTTTAACTCTCCATTAAAGATGGCTGTTGCTTCTTCTAACAGCTACTGATGATGTCCCAATTTCAAAATAAAACCCCCCAAAAATCACTACAGGAAAAAAAATGTCAAACATTGACACTTCCTTATGGCTTTTTATTTTAATTTGGCTGGATAAAGTATTTCAAATAACTGTTGAAGATATTACTTACAATTGAATGTTCAAATGAGAAAGTTCCTTAAGCAATAGAGTTCCCCTCCTGCTGTGTTATCCAACCATGATATAGTTATAGCATCTCAGGTCACCCTTTGTTTTTCATCTGTTTCATTATGAAACTACATATAAGCATACGGACATATTGCTTATTCTCTGAAGAAAAACTACCAACTATCTATTTCTGGATATTTTGGTTGTACCTACTACGAAAGTCATTAGTCTTTAATACGTAATACATATTTGAAGAATCAAAATATGTGAATTGTGTGGGGGACCTAATCATGAAACCAGTTTCACAGTCCATTGCCAGATAAAGTACCAACTCATCTGGTAGCACATGTACAAGTTCGGGTGTTTAGAAGCAGAACCTGTGCGAGGCTTGCACAGCAAGTAAGGATACATATGGTAGACAGTACTTGCTGAATCTTATTTAATTTTAATTTTGAGCTACATTAAGTTATTTAAAAACAAGAAAGGGAGACTCAACATTCACTTGGCTTGTACAAATTTTCAGAGTTCTTTTAAAAAATCTAATTAAAGATGTTTGTTGAAAGTTGGAGATAGTTTTTAACTCCGTAAAATAGATCCAGGTTTTTCAGTCCCCTGAAACAGCATTATAGTAGCATCTATAAATAAAGGCACATTCTCAGAATAAAACTATTTTATGGAGTATTTGAACATACTTGTTCTGTCACCCTGGGTTCATCTTATTGTGGAACACATTATGTCCATGTCCTTCCCTCTAAGAGTCTGACTGTGAAATTCTTTAAAATAACAACTGTGTCAGTCCCTGTAGATAAAACATGCTTCCCAGAGTGAGATTTTTGAAATAATCCCCTTTTCATCAAGAACTATATTTATCCACCTATTGTAACTACTTGAATAGAGCATAATTAGGAGGCTTGATAAATGCTAACAATTTAGTACCACAGAAATGATTTATTTTCCCTATAGTCCACAATTAGTGATACAAATCCTATTTTTATCGTTAACTGTGACACAACTTTGATGACATATGTTATCAGTCCGATGTGGCTCTTCCTTTCTAAGTAACCTGTCACTGTACTGATTATATACTGACTTAGCAATGTGGCCTTGGAATGCTGAGCAAAATATGGATGTACTGGTTGTAAATGTTTATATATTGTACAGTACCTTTATATATATACACTTGAGGTTCTGATTAGAGAAAGAGATCTGTAAATCGCTCGTTATTTTTTATATAGATATTAAAAACAAAAACAAAAAATAGTTCATGGCCTGCATTTCTTTAACTGTCAAATTTGTTTAATATTGCTTTCTATTTGTGGAGCTAGTTCTCATCATGGTCTGAGTCCTCAAATATTGTCCCTCTGAGTAACAAACATTCAAAGTCCTACAGTCAGGAAGAATCACAATGATGACTTTACCTGTATAGCTGTACTTTTACCTATGTGTAAAGCTTGAAATTGGCTTTAGTTAAATATCATCATACCCATTTTTCACCTTTCATTGTAAAGAAAATCGCTTTTTTAAAAAAATTCTTTATTAGTATTATTTTTTTACATTCTATGATGTTGCAGAGCAGTTTGGAGGAAGGGGGAGAGGGGAAAGGGGAAGGAAATGTAAAGGAAGGAGGAGGAAGGAGGAGGGACAGGATTGAGGACTGTGGCAACCCCCACATTCCCACAGGAGAAACTGGGGGGCTTCCAGCAGTGGCTTCATCATTGTGGGGCTGGGTGCAGCTATCAGGGGTTGTGGCAAAAGCCCTCGCCTCCCACCTCCCCAGCTCAGAAACCCAGGGCCCTTCTTGCTGCAGCTTGGTGATTATCACTGGGCTGGCTACAGGTGTTGGGGGCCATGGCCAAGGCCCTCGGCCCCCCACCACCTCAGCTCAGTAGAGCCCAGGGTGCTTCCTGTGGTAGCTCAGTGGTTGTTGCTGGACTGGTTGCTCATATGGGAGGGTGTGACCGAGGCCCAAGGCCCCCCTCCACCCTGGCTCAGGAGAGCCTAGGGCACTTCCTGCAGCTACTTGGTGGTCATTGCACTTGTCAGAGGGGTGTGACTGAGACCATCAGCCCCCACCCTCAGGACTGGTTGTGGGTGTCGGGGGGCATGGCTGAGGCCCCCTGCCCTTCCCCCTTTCTAGTTTGGTAGCCCAGGGGACTTCTGGTCTTTCTAGGTATTATAGGTGTTCTTTGGTGAAATGAGTTCTTTACTAGTTAATATCAAACTTTGTCTCTGGTTGTGGGTACTTTGTTTTTTCTTTCAGTTCTGTGTTGGATTATTTGAAACTTTGTCTCTGGTTGTGGGTACTTTGTTTTTTCTTTCAGTTCTGTGTTGGATTATTTGCTGCTTCCACCACTCAAACTCTGTGCTGGAACTAATTTGCTGTCCTTTGCTTACTTCTAAAATGGGGGAGCTTCCTGTGAGGACCAGGACTTGAGCTCTGTGGTTGAGCTAAACTGCTGCTTTGCTGCTGATTCCCTAGGGAAGGCTTTTTGTGCAGCTCAGGTTTTAATGGTTGGCTTTATGGGTACTTCCGGTTCTAGTGAAATCTGGTGCACCTGGGTTGTGTAGAAACACTGGTCTGGGCATGTCTTTTCATCAAACTGCACCCCATGCAATTATATATTCCTGACCAGTCTCCTCTGAGTGGTCCTATGCTGATTGGGGGGCAGAGCAGCTGTCTGCTGTGCCCCAGTGTGCCCCCAGTGGGCCTGTCTCCTCACTGCCTGTGTTATAGACACTTCTCATGGGACGGGCCATACTCTGGTCCCTTGCGATGACTCACAGACCTCTGAGTGATTCCTTTTTTTTCAGTTGTTGTGGCTTCTTGCTCCTATGTGGGTCCACGGGAACCCTGTTAGTGGTCTTGCTGGCCTGAGGGGCCACCAAGGCCCTCTTCGCCCCTGCCGCCTCCAAGCAACTTCATCCGAAAGGCACAGCTGCAGCTTTTGCCAGCTCCTGCTCCATGCACTCAGCAGCTTCGGCCTATAAACAGCCGGGATTTGAAATGGTTGGAGTGGTTATTTCTTTCTCTCATCATGGCTTCTCCCACCTTCATACACTCCATAGGTCTCTCCTCCTCTTCCCCTGAGTACTAGCAGCCCCAGCGTGGCTGTCATTGCTTTTTTATAGTCATAAATTGGTTGATTTGTGGGAGAGAGTAGCACTGGGGACCGTCTATTCCACCATCTTGACTGGATTTCCAAGAAAATAGCTTTGTATAGCTTTGCTTAAATAATCCTTTCTTACACTGTCAGAGAGAGAAGACTGTCTTATTGAAAACTCAGTTACTAGACATTTATAATGCATATAGTAGTGTAAGTCCAGTTACCACAGGTAACAAAATTCTGCTTCATCAGACTGTGGCAATTCACATTATTTTTAAAGGTCATTTTATTTAATTTTCTACTTTGAAGTGTTTTGACTTGTTTCATTTAACTCAAAATATTTCAGTTAAATGTTAATTAAGTCCATGTCATTTAACATGGACACTAATAATTCTTGGTATGAATAATGCCTACCACCTATTTCAAGACCATGGTTAATTTAATACCCTTGAGGGGGGAAAATAAATTCCTACCTACCATTGCATGAACTCACACTAAAAATAAAACCCAAACCGCTAGTGCCCAGACCCCAGAGTGAAGATGTGTCATAGCAAAGGCTGCAGAAAGTAGCAGCAAATAATTTTGTTGTTGTTTTAGTGGATGTTTCTTACTGGTCACGACAGGCAGAAAAGTTTTGGGATTCTATTATGGTGTCTCACTAGAAAAATTCTAACCTAGATACATCAATCAATATGGACCAAGCAGCTTTCAAACAGGCTGAACTCCTATTTCTGAAGTCTTGGACCCAGAAAAGCATTTGGCTTTTTACTTCTACATGAGAATATCTTGCTATTAAAAAAAAAGAAATAACCAAGATATTCTCATGTAGAAATAAATAACCAAATGCTTTTGAACATGTGGACCAATGAAGAGTTTTATGTTTAATATGTTCACCATTCAGAGAGTTGGGTTTTAAGAAAGCAAGGATTATTCAAATTAAACCATATGACAACCTGACTAATGAATTCCACAAAGATGTTTTTAAGTTGAAGCTTAGTCCGTAGTGTGCTCCTGGAACTGAGAAACAGTGGTATGAACATAGACTTCTTAAAAAATGTGACATTTCAGTCTGGTATGAGGAATACACCAGAGCAACTTTTTATATCATGACAGCGAATTCTGATGGCTAGAAACTATCTCTGCTTTTTAAACAATAACAGATTTATTTAGGCAGCTCTTTTCTGGTTCTGCTCTTAGGGTTTATCAGCAATATAATGACATGTTTAAAGCACGCCACAATTATGTGAAATCTATAATCCCTGTCTGGTTAGCTGAATTAGTTTAAGATATCCACTAATTTGAATATATTTTCAATGTTATGCAAGCAGCCTTAAGAAATATAAGAGGAGAGTATGAAGGCTTACAGTGAGTTGGAATTCCATCAAGCAGAGAACAATCTTTCTCACGTATACATTAAAATACAGAAACGTTGCCAGCAGCTTTAATTTAGCTTAAACCTGTATTTGACAAAGAATACTGTGGGTATGTCTATTTTACAATATCTGCTTTAAAGTCAAGCATATAACTATCAGCAAATTTACAAATCAAGAGGCTATTTTGTCCTTAATAAAGGATAACCGTTTGTTGACTTGAGTAATACCTTACTACAGCTTATAGGCTCAGGATATGCTGCAGGAAAGGTATAAATTATTGCATATTTGTGAAATTCAAACTTCACTCTTCAACATGGACATCAACTGCAAGAAGCAAAGGATTATTTGAAATTACTAAACTAGTCAATACATGCATAGATTAGATTAAGTTTAATGAATTTACTTCTTGATATTCCCAAACCACATATTATATTTGGGAGTGAGACCCATCTGGCTCATTACTGAGTGTGTGGACCTAAAATTTTCAAAAGTGAATTCATTAATTTGAAAGTAGGTTATTTTTACAGTGCATAGGTGGGTCCACTTCTAAATACAATGGACCAAAAACAGAAACATAAACCTGTAAACTTATACTTGAGACATCCTGGTATTTAGGATTTTTCTACCTATCTCTGAAAGTAAAGAACCATACTCCAATTACGCAAGTATTTGGTTATTCAACTTTTCTAAGTGTTTAGTTGATACTACTCATGGGCCATAATGTACATATTTAGGATGATGGTAGATAATCCCTCCATAGCAATTTTAGGAGGAATCATTTTTCCCAATAAAATAGATTATAAAATTCAGTCAACGTGTTTTTCTTATTCTTCTATGGTATTTCTGTTCCAATTAAATGTATGAATGGCCTGATCTAGTTCTGTTTTTACATCTTGGTTTAGTTTCTCAGCAACAGTTAAATACTACCAGAAGCTCATTCCTTTTTGGAAGTGAAACAAAAGTCCAAGTTCCTAGAAATTATTATACAGGGATAAAGGAAGCACTGGGGGTAGAAGAACCATAAAATTACAACTCTTCCATCCTAACAGGAAAAAATTGTATGAATGGTAAATTACTTGAGGTCTATTCTTCATTCAACACATTTTTATTAAGCACCTGTTATGGGTCAGGAACTGTTGTGCATTCTGGGGACCTAGGAATGAACAAGAAAAAGTCCCTGCTTTCAAGGGGCTTACATTCTAGTGGGGAAGGAGACAAGTATGCAAAAAATAAACAAGACAATCAGATTGTGATAACTGCCATAAAGGAAATTAACACGGTGATAAAACTGAGATGAAATGGGAAACTAATTTAACTAGAATCATCAAAGAAGGCCCCTCTAAAGAACTCAGAGTGAGAGATAAGAAGCTTCCAGCCAGCGACGATGAACCTAAGAAAATATTCCAGGCAGAAGAAACAAGCTTGCACAAGCCTGATGTGAGAAAGAGTTTGGAATTATGGAGGAACAGAGGGAGGCCAGTGTAAGGTGAAGCAGAGTAAGATTATGACGTGAAGCAGGTACAGTTGAAAAGGGAGGTGGGCCTGAAGACGAAGGGCCGTGGAGGCCACCACAGGGAAAGCCAAGAAGAATTTAAGTAGCAATTATGTAAATATAGTTTCCATATTTTAAGCTCATGTGGCTGTGGGGAACTGACTGTAGGAGGCAAGAACAGAAACAGATTAGTGGGTCAGCGCAGTAGTCCTGATGAGTGAAGCAAGAAGGCTTAAACTAGTAGCAGTAGAAATGCAGAACTGACATCACTTGGCAATAGATTAGATATGGAGCCTTTGGCTTGAGCAATTGGGTAAACATTGCATCATGTACTAAGGTGGGGAAAATATTTACTCTCTTACCTTAAAACTGAAAACAGTGGGGAAAAGGTATGAAAAAATGAATTTTAGATGTTAGACAACAGGCAGCACAGGATAGTGGAATTAAGGTGAGCCCCATGACTGTCCCAGATTACTGCCTAGAGGCAGTTTCCAGCTTGCAGTGCAGGAAGGGAAAACCTGAACAGAACCAAGCAGTCTTGCTGAGTTGAGGAGACAGAATTGAGAATTTGGAGAGGCCCTGATGGCTAGAATTTGCAGGGAAGAGTACCAGAGAGAATACAGCTGCATGGAGAGAAGAGAGCTCCAGAGACCTGAAGAGTTCCTTTTCAAGTTTTTAGCCAAGTATTGATAAGCAGCACGAGCATATGAGAAAATACCCAAGAACAGGGTAAGAACCACCAAAAAGAAGCAGGAAGAAAAACTCCTGAAGTTACACAGAGCTAGGAATAGTTCACATTCTCCCAGCTAAAGTGGAAAAGCCTCATAATGAACAAGGCACCCATCAGGTATAGTACTCAGAGGATATTGCTTCGATAGTGGAGAAAAGTAGCCCTAAACTAAAGGCTGCTCTGGCCCACTTAACTCTTTCTTAAAAGCAAGCCTTGAAATGATCAAACTGTTTCCAAGTAACTTAACTGCATTCCAAAACAAAGTTCAAGAAAAATTAAGACTACAAAAAGAATACACATACACAAAAAACTCAATACTCAACAATGTAAAATTCATAGCCAACAAAAAATTACCAGGCATGCAAAAAAGCAGGAAAATATGACCCCAAATGAGGAGAAAACTCAATAAAAACAAACTTCAAAATGATCCAGATAGCTGTTTTAATGTCCTTATTTACTATTCATATTGTAAATGTTAAAGTAGAGAAATGAATAAGATGTTAAGGAGAGACATGGAAGATTAAAAAGAGACCAAAATCAGACTTCCAGAGATAAAAAAACAAAATTGATAGGATTAACAGCCAATCAGTGCAGAAGAATAGGTTAGTGAACTTGAAGGCACAGCAATAGAAACCATCCAAAATTAAAGACAGAAAGAGGGAAGTCTGGAAAAATGTATGGAGCACCAGTGAGCCAAAGGACAACTTCCAGTAGCCTAATATACATGTAAATTCTAGTCCCAGAAGGAGGTAGATGAGAGTGGAGTGTAGAAAAATTATAATACCCAAAAAGTTTTCCAAACTGTATAATGTTGAAATATAAAACTATATAAAACAAAATGAAAACTATAAATCCACAGATCCATTAAGTTTAACAAAGCACACACGAAAAGCATGAAAACTATACCAGTGCACATTATATTGCACAAATTCAATGGTAAAGATAAATCTTAAAAGCAGCCAGAATTTTTAAAAAATGAAGATACATATACAGACGAATGAGGATAAGAGTGACAGCAGATTTCTTGACACAAACAATAGTCCAGGAGGCAGTGGAGCAACCACATCTTTAGACTTAGAATTTTATATGTGGCAAAAATATCTTTCAAAAATCTTTCCAAACAGGTGGACCTATACACTTTGCTAAAAGGATTTTGGATTTTTATCTTCACAGTGATAGTAAGCCACTAATGGGTTCTACATGATGAGACGTGCATTTCAGAAAAGACACATTACGTTTTCAGAGGAATGGACTGGGCTTGGGGGAGGAGAGCCATGCATAGGTAAGAGCAGAAGCAGCAGTAACCTGTTGAAAAACAAAGGACACTGATCAACTTAGACTAGGCTGGTGGCAGTGGGGATGGGGATGTGGACTGATAAGAAAGATATCGAGAAGATAATTATTCAAAGACTTGGTGACTAATTAGATGTGAGGTATGAGAAAGAGGAGAGAGTCAACAATAATTCCCAAGTTTCTGACATGATCAACTGTACTTACATATAATTTTGTCCACCTGGAAAATAATTTAAACCAATTAAACATTATCAAAACTGTAACTGAAGCAACCCACAAGAGTAAACTAACATTCTAAACAGTGCACTTAAACTAAAAATTCACTGTGTAAAGTTGCCAATAAAAATGGAACAGCGTTTTTTGTAGGAGAAAAAGATGAAGGCATCAGCTTTCTTCATCTGAAATCTCTACTGAGCTTAATCTTGGATTTGAGACAGTTGCTATTGTTCCTTATGGGAAGTAGTAAAAGCGTGGTTTCTATGAGCTGTTGAGACACTAAAGTGCCTCCACCGAGCAGTTCCTACTAAAGGTAGATGACTATAATTGGGTTCTATCTTTTAAAAAATTATAACTCTCATGCGGCATTTAGAATGGCTTTATATTTTTGGTAACACACTTCTAGTTCAGTAACCTTGCTTCCTACGTTTCTATCTTTGCAGTTAGGAATCCATCAGTGAGATTTTTAAAGAACTAGAAATGGTAATGAAAAATGTTATTGTGGATCTACTAAGTGCTAAATACACTGTGCTAAGTACCTTACATGATCTCATTTCATCTTAACCCTATTAGATACTTATGATCCCCACTTAACAGGTGAGAAAATTGAAATGCAGAAAGGTTAACTTGCTCCAGATTATGAAGCTAGTAAGTGGCAGGGCCAAGGATTTGAACCCGAAAGATCTGGCCTCAATCCCTGAACTTGTGGAAAATTCATCTTTAAACCTCACAAATCTTTGTGCATATTAGAGTATGGATACTTGTTCACTTATTTTGAGTGAGTACATGCTCTACATGTAATAACCAAGTTTCTAAGTTATTTCCATTTAAAAGTTGTCACAAAGTCTTATGTTAAAATGTTCAGACTTTCAATTTGCCTCAAGAGATTCTTCAAAGCAGGTAATTTAATGAGCAAGAATTGTAAGTAGAGTACTAGAGTTTTCATTAACATATGTATATGATGTGTGTGTAACAGGGGAGGCTGATAAGAACACCTACATCATCAAAGGCATGGCTTGACACTATAGACACTAAGGACCTGAAATTGTACTGAGGGTTGAATATATTAAGTTGCACAACAGATAAACTATGAATGAAACATAGCACTGTGTTAGCAAACACAACACAAATGATCTACATAGAAACCATGTTCTGTGAGTACGGTGGGCATGAGTGAGTGTGCATACACTTAAAGCACTGTGATAGGAAACACAGCTCAAGCGATCGATATGGAAAGCATGTTTTATGATGGACACGGATAAACAGGCATATACTTAAACTTCTCATGCAGAATTACATGGCATATTGTATGCATGACTCTTTCATCAACTATATAGTTATTAGAATTAACTCAAAATTATAAATTAAAAGTTTCTCCACAGTTTAACATGAATTCACAGTTAAAAAGGTGATTTTTTTCTTCACCAAGAAAAAGCCTAGAAGCTGAAATTCTCCGATAAAGTTGTTTTATTTGGATTCAATCTAAAATAGTTTGTTTGATGTCTCCTTGATAGAGAAATGAAATCTCCTATTCCATAGACCGTAATAGAAAAGTATTGAATTTGCATATTTCCAATAAAAGATATTTGCTCCATGCTTTGGGAATCTACCATAGTTACCCAAAAAACTATTTCCAGTAAATATGACAGTCACAGTACTGAAGTGCCCAGAATAAATTTCCTAACTTAGAAGATTGCCATTATGTTAACATAACATACACAGTCTTTAGTCTGCTGACTTTTCATGTTGTTTGAAAACCATGAAAATACAGGTTCTTAGGCATGTAAAACCTAGTTGAAAAAGGACTTGTTCCTCTGAAAACACCATTCCTTAGATCTGGCAGAGCTGAGAGCACCTGTGCATGTGAACGAGCAGGTGAATATCTCACTAGTTTCTGCAGTTATCTCTTTCCTTAATGGATAAGTATTGATGATGCCAGCCAGGGGAGAGAGTCCAGGTATACGACTCAGCTTATGATTTAATTTTCCAGAGCTAAGAAAAGAAAATCACCAAAATAAGTTAGTTTCAAGATGAACAGGTAGGATTTATTGGTACACTTACATGACTGAATCAAGAACCCTTTATACTTGTATGAGAAGAAAAAGTATCAACTCTGGCAATAGTAACCATAGAACATCATAGAGAAAAAACATTAAAAACTTCCAGGATCAAAAATAATACACTGAAATTCATGGTTCCTTTGTTTTTCATTCATTCTACCTCTGAACATTTCCCTAAATTGGAGTAAGACCCTTACCCAGCCCATGCTATTAAAATTGACATGAAATTCAAACTTGATTTTTTGTTCCATTCAAGAACAGTCTACTGTACTCATATAAAATGAGAAAACCTAAGCTGAGAAGTCTGTGGACCACCAATCAAAATGTGTTTCTTGACCTCAAGAGTTATTTCCATGCTGGTCACAGTCACATACACACAAAGTGTGAAGAGCACCATCATTTTTAAGACTAAGATGCTACAGAGTGGCAGTCATACTTACTCTTATATTAAATCCTAGAAGATCACTTATAACACCTGAGACAGCAGAAAGGATAACTACTCTTGTGATATTGTAGATTAGGGGATTCATTGTCAGTCCATAAAGCCTAAATGGTGTGTCCAGCTCCTACAAAATATGAAAGAATTGAAATGAGATACATGGTTTCTCAATAGCTATCAGTGATTTCTTGCTGTTTTTTAAGTCTTAGGTGAGGATGACTGTTTAAGCTGTTTTTCCTTAATATTCAAGACCTATCTTCAAAAAATCTATTAAGTACTCTCACCTACTTTTGCACTAACTAAGCTTTTTAAGGTGAGTTTGAGCGATATGTCATTTGTGGTTTTAAAAAAAATGTAATTTAAAAAATGTGACATATCAGCAATCACCAGGACCTGGATAACAAGATCAGAAATTTTTTCTTATGTAGTATTAACCCCAAACCATCAAGTCAGCATTTTGAATCTACACAGGCTAACAGCTACCTGTTATCTTTTCTAAGAAGTGAAGCATTGATTTAATTAATTACTTAAAACAGGCTTAATTCACTTTATTTTTCTTGTATAAAAACACTACATGCATAATGGCCATAGCTGTGGCCTGGATCCTCTGCACAGACTCTGGTGTAGGTCTTTAGGCCATAGGCAGTGAATTCCTGATAGAGAGACTTGAACACATCTCTTTCCAGAGGTTTGGGGTGAGACAGTTGTAAGTTTTAGAGACAGCATCAAAGGTAGCCTTTGCAAAGTTGCCGGGGTGACAGTGAAGCCCCTGGCTGAGGTGTAGCAGTGGTAGATACCAGCCATTGGTAATGGCTTCTTGGGCACAGAGGCTGAGATGTGTCTGTGCCTCTGGGAGCACGGATGAGGCCACCAGCACAGAGCCAAAGCAGCCGTCACCCTGCAAAGGCTATGTGGGGCTTGCCCATTTTGTTCCCCCAGTAGCCTCCCCACACGGGAACAATGGAAAGCTTGACATGATGATAGCCCCATGGATGGCCTGGCTACCTCCTTGGATCACTAACACCCACACTAACATGGCCACTGTATTCCCTGATGGTGATAAATGCCTTGAACCTGGTCTTGTGGTCCAGCATGGGCCTGCTTTTGCATAGGCGAAAACCTTGTCCTTGAGGGACGTCCACAGGAAAAAGTCAATGATCTCTGACTCCTTGATGAGCAAGGAGAAGAGACAGATCTACTCCAGGGACTTGATCTCCATGTCCTTAACCTGGTGGCCCATGTTGGTGATGGGCATCCACTCTTTGTCCTTAGCCTTGCCTCTGGGAGCTCTGGGAGCCCGGCCCTGGCCCTGCCCACCTCCACGATCCCTGTCCCAGACACCACTGCAGAAGCCTCCACTTCCAGGCCTCCTTCCTGCCCAGGATGTCATCTGCCATTTGGTGTTTTCTCAGAAAAGAAAGTGATTTAATTTAAATGGTAGTGAAAGTGTATCCAGGACATTACTCACTTTCAGTAGCTTGGTCGACAGCTTTAGCACATTGTTGACTAGAGTGAGCTGTTCCTTCTTATTTGGCTTTTTTTCCATCTTAAGATATAAATTAATCTAAGGGAAGGAATAGAGATTAAGGTAAATTTCATAGAAAAAAGGTATATTACTGCATAAAATCTGGCAGATTTTGTGGTCATGTTTTCAAGTAATATAAATTTTGAAATTCTAGCAGCTATTTCTGCAGAACATATGTCATGTACCCTAGTCCCTGTCCCAAATCAGTCTTCCTTTGGCAAAAAAAAACTACTTAGTGAAGGAAAAATAAATAATTATGAAGAAATTTAATTATCAAAACAATAAAAGTTTTAAATATTAATTGTGATATAACATAATTAGGATGTAAACTCCCTGAGTTCAAAAACTATCTTATACATCTCATTATTATTTAGTATCCCCCAAATAATCTAACATCCTCATTAAACATTTGTGGAATGGGAGAAGACAGCTACATTTAACTTACTAATTCCTTATTTTTTCCCTTATAGGAAGAATCTTCAACTATGATCCTAAGGCCAAAAAAAAAAAAAAAAACCCAAAACTAGTGATACCAAATTTTATTTTTAAGTTTATGGATAAACTTGAAATTAAAAATAAACTTCTTTTAAGAGCCACTTTATACTATTCTGTATTTACAAGAAACACATTTCTCGATCTTAGAATCTATTCACATACTGAGAGATAAGTATTTTCCAAACACTGAATAATGTATTCTATGCCTGACAGAGAAGAAATTCAAAAGCTTATTAAACATATTAAATGAAAAGTACTCTAAAAATCTAATACTTGGTGTAGAATATGAAAATAAAAGAATGCTCCATTACCACCAATAAAAATACCTTTATAGTATACAAAGTATTTTTAACCCATTACATCTTAATTCTCACAATCCTAAGAGCAGGTGAGGAAGATATTATACTCACTTTACAAGGAGTAAACAATTACAGAGTAGCAAAGTGACTTGTGCAGTCATATAGCTAGAAAGTGGTAACTAGACAGTGATTCAATCCTGAGTCCTCTGCATAATCTTACAGTATATTATTACCGCTGAAACAAATTGACAGGACAACCAATACCTGTTCGGTAAGTAATATTGAAACATTGCTGTATTTCTTATTGGTTTCAGAACCCAGTGAGGCCAGGCGCAGTAAGAAAAGTAGTAAAGCTGTTTCCCAGATCAAAAATTCCCAGTTATAAGCATCATTCAGGAAAGTTTTATGTCCTTGGAGAACCTATACAAAAGATAAAAAAAAAAAAAAGCTAAGTTTTTCATTTGCCTGAAAACCATATAATTACTCCTTTATGAATTTTAAAACATTTTCAAAAATCCAAATACTTTAATACTCAGAGCAGAACAGTTTTAATACTCACAAAGTACTATCTATTTAATTAATCATTACATATTTCTCTAAGTTTCCTAGATTTTCTCCTTTTCATGAAAGACAGCAAGGGTCTAGAAGTAACAAAGGAGGAAAACATAACACAATAAGTAAAATAAGACAAATGCATTTCCAACTACTTTAACCAACAGTGTATCCACTCACAATTATATGGTGACCATTGTTCAAAGTATTAAATTTGCATTATGTTTAGTGAGCTCCCTAAAACATGTGGCGCATCCCACTGATATGACTAGAAAATCCTTTATTCCATTTTAGAACTCAAATAGCAGCAGCAGCAGCAACAGCAGCTACCACTTATTAAGCGCCTATTATGTGTCATTTTCTCATAAAAGCTTTTTTTTAATTTGTTGATTTAAAAGTAAAATATTATGCAAGCAAGCCCAAGGTTAGATGGAATTTATTGAAAAAATAGAGAATTCTCACAGAAACCAAATGCAGGCCTTTTGAAAAAACAAGAAATCACCCAGCAGCTGCCCACCCCATCTGTCTTCCCTTAGGGCCATTCAGGCTCCCATTTCCACTCCTCTTAGCTAATTCCATTGCCTTACAAAACCCTTCTTTTCTGCTTCCCCACTAACTCTGACTTGCAGCAGTTTGGGTTTGTCATGGCATGCTATGGCTCACTGACCCCTACTGACCTTTCTTTTCCAAAGTCCACCACTGATATCTCAGGTTCTTAGTTCTAATTTCCAGAAGAGGTGATAATTATGTTTTGCTTGTCTGGGTCAGGTGTTCACCCCTGTTGATTAGTTATAACCAAGGGGAAGGAAGTAACAACTAGGAGAAGTCTACGCCCAGCGATCGATAACTAATACACAAATCACAGCCAAACTGCTACAAAACCAAGCACACAGAAATCTCTTAAAATCAGCTAGAGAAAAAGGACATTACTTTTAAAAAATCAGGAATAAGACTAACAGCTGACTTTTCAAGATAAAATATGGAAATCGGAAGGCAACAGAATCCTAAAAATGATGAAAGAAAATAACTATCAACCTAGAAATCTATTGCCAGTTTAAAAAAAAAAATCCTTCACAAATGAAAGTGATAAAAAACATTTACAAACAAGCAAAAACTGAGAGAATTCATCACCAGCAGACTGACACTAAAATAAATACTAAAGAAGTTAGTTACTCAGGTAGGAGATAAATAATCGCAGAGAGAAACATAAATGTAGGAAATAATGAAAACTAATGGGAAGAGTAAACATTTGGGTAAATACAAATGAATAATTGACTACACAAAACAATAATTATATCTTGTGGGCTTAAAAATATATGTAAAATTAAAATAAAAGATTAAAATAACACAAAAGATGGAGTATATGAGATAAAGTGTAAGATTATCAAGGAAGTAGTAAATTAATCATTTTATGAGACTGTAATAAGTTAAAGGTGCATGTTGTACTCTCTGACATTACTACTAACAAATAGTAAAAGGATGTATAACAATAGAGAGTACTAAATGGAATACTAAAGAATATTTGGTTAACAAAAAGATGGCAAGAGAGAACAGAAAAAGGAAAATTAACAGGTGGACCAAACAGGAACCAAATAGTATTTGTAGTTAGTAGTTATAGTAATTATATTATGGGCCAGACGCTCAAAACACTAAGACCATGAGGCTGGATTAAGAAACAACCAAAAAAGGATATGCTGATTATACGAGACACACGCAAAATATGAGAATAAAAAAATGAAAGACGGTAGACAAAGATATAACATGCAAAAACTAATCAAAAGACAGCTGGTACAGGTAAATTAATATCAAATCAAGTAAAACAATAGAAATAGAGACATGTTATAAGGTCATGAAAGACAAAAAAAGCCTGACACTTTTCCTGATTAATGAGGACTAAAGAGGAATGACAACGAAATGCAAAGTGTATTCTAAATTGGATCCTGGATTCAGAAAAAAAAAAAAAAATTATAAAGGACATAAATGTCAATCCACCAAGAAGATGGATAACAATTCTAAATCTGGATGTGCCCTGTCACACAGCTTTAAGATATATAAAGCAAAAGTTGACAGAAGTAAAGGAAATATAGACAAATCCACAATCACCATAGACTTGAGCACACTTTTACTAATGGCAACAGAACAAGCAAACCGAAAAATGAGTAAGGATATGGGCAATTTGAGCAATGCAACTAATAAACTTGGACTAACTGATATACGAGGGTAGTTCTTCAAGTTCATGGAAAAATTGAATTAAAAGGTAGTATGAATCCTTCAACGAACTTTTTGAAGACCTCTTGTGTATAGAGCATTGCTCTCAACAATGACAGAATATAAATCCTTTCAAAGTGCTGTTGAAATATTAAATAAAACTGAACATATGCTGGATAATAAAGTAAGCCTCCATATTTCAAAGGACTGAAAATATTCAGAGTATGTTCTCTGACCCACAGTAGAATTAAGTTAAAACTCAAAAAATGGGCAAGTACAAGATAAGCCTCTAACTTCTTGTAATGCAGAAAGCACAGAGTGCTTAAAAAAAAGATAGGAGGACCTGTCAAAAGGACACAGGAAGGGGCTTTAGGGGCTGCCACTGGCCAAATCTGGGACAATTTAGTCATCAAAACAAATAGAGTAATAGATTATAACCCACTGGATAAAAATAAGAATACATAATTCCACAAAGTAATTAATAAATGAATTAATGGGAAAGAAAAAAATAGGGTCTACCTTAGCGTGACAACTAATAAATGTAGAAGAAATAATGTAGTTAGAAAATCTCTGTTTTGCAACCACCATGGTATGATAGCTTTATTATCAGTCAAAAAGTCATTACCAACTAAAATTAAAAATTAGAGTGATCTTAAAATCTTAAAAGACTTCAAAATTACCTTTATTCCCATTTCAAAAAGTTAGAAAAATTAACAAGTATCCAAAATAGAAAAGAAA
Organism: Galeopterus variegatus; assembly: GCF_000696425.1. Classification (NCBI taxonomy): domain Eukaryota; kingdom Metazoa; phylum Chordata; class Mammalia; order Dermoptera; family Cynocephalidae; genus Galeopterus; species Galeopterus variegatus. Next base: position 443,159 of record NW_007727163.1, on the reverse strand, counting down.
AATGCAGACCTGTTTTATATCTACATGTATATATATCTATCTATATAAGCACACAGTTACCTGGTCTAAAACAGAAAGTGAACCCTACAATAGAATTTTCATTTCTCATTAAAACAGATATGTAACTTTTACCTGGGCACAACAAATGAAAGCAATTGAAAGTGTCAGTAAGAAGACAGAAGATACGACCACATCAACTGAACGTTGTGGACCCCGTCTCTGTGGAGTAAGATATGCATGCAGATGTTAACGTAAGAGACAGCAACAGCCCTCACATCATTAACACTCTGAATTTTACTACATTAATGTGAAAATAAATGTTTATAAAAAGATTCTGACATAGGATTTCAACAGTTTTGGGACATCATCAACTTTAATTAAGCACTGACATCCATGCCTTTCCAAATTAAGGGGGTGACTGATTCATTGACGTATTTTTCAACTGGAATATTTCCCCAAAAGTCAGAAAAAGATGCACTATTTAATTTATCACTCTGCCCTAGGAAATTTAAATTTTCTTTTCCCTTTTTAAAGTCTTATTTACTTACCACTACCAGCTTTGCAGATAGATCACATCCAACTTGGTATCTAGCAAGTCTTTCAGCCACTGACATAATGTGTCCAAAACCCAGAACTATACTGCCTACTGAGTAAGTGCTGCCAGAAACTTCAATATGCATCTTCTCTGCATATTCTTGCATATATTCTATTATTAGTCAAATAAAACTCACCTTTAGAAAGGAACGCAGTGATAACCATATTTTAATGTTCTCCACCTTTTTAAGTCTGAAATGAGGTATTTCATATTTCCTAGCTTTCCTGGCAGAAGTTATATGGCTGAAGAGTTTTGCAAATAAAAATCTCTAGAGGAGGTTTAAAAAAAATTACAAAGTGAAATGTATGCATGTGTCTTTCTGTGTGTATTTATAATTGTCAACAATATTCCCAGCATATAAAAAATGGTAAAAAGAATGAAATTCTAATTAGTGATCACTAAGATGATCAGTGAAAAAATTTTGTTAATAGGTCATTACCCTGTTGCTTCCAAAGCACATTATATGGTAATATACTTCTTCATGATATGGTACTCCTGACATTTGCAATGGAGAATCCACTAAATTTTGTGAATCCCCCACTTCACAAACTCAAATGTTTATACATGATTCGGACTTACTCCCAAATTATATTTTCATTCTAAATCACTATTCTTGTGCATATCACCAATATATTAAGTCCTCAATCCATAACTCTTACCAAATTTCAATACATTTATTTCTCAATGGGACATCTTTCACAAAAACGTTATCACTTTGAGAATTGCTACATGCTATGGATAAAAAACAGCAAAGGAACATTGCGTGCAGATGCGAAGCAGTCAGCTAAGCTGGCTCACTGGCTGAGCCGCTTCTACACACTCAGCAAAATTTCAGATTACAACATGTAATTTGAAAAAAGTCAATAACAAATGTTAAATCCACAAATACTAAAAGTCTATTCATCAATCCTTCACTGCCCACTTTAACTTTTGGAAAGAGACCAAATCAAGAGAACAAAAACAACTCAATGGAATATCATATACAAAAAGAGGTAAGAAATTTTACTTGTCAACTGACCTGTTTATATGTTCTCTCTGCCACACACATCATAAAAAAAAACATCCAAGTAAGACACAATCTTTCAAAAAAATTAATTATAGACAAAATAATAACAGGTGTAACAGGTGGTGCCCCACAAAAGAGTGTCAAGATCTCCTCAGCTGAAATGGACTTCAATTGGTCAAGGCTCTTCTCACGGAAAAGTCGATGTAAAAAAGGAAAAAATGCTAATCCAATGGTGACAACATTTCCCAGCATCTGATAACCTACTCCTTGCTGATATGCATTAACCTAGGAATTAAAGTTTCCATCATTATTGCATAGCTAAATGGAGTTACAAAGCAGTATTTACCAAATACTATTTAGATTGTTAAAACACATTTTAAAAGAAGTACAAATAAAAATGACAGACAGATTTATGACTTATAGATCTTATTAAAAATTAAGCTTAAATGATAAGTAATATTTGTAGAGTATACCTGAACAATTGATTATGCTAACAGAGACTATGTATAGCAAATAAAATATATTTATACTACCAAGTAAAGACTCTGACTACAAAATTAAATACATATACACACATTTGAATTTTGAAAGCAGTCCTATTGTTTTAATCACTAAATACACTCTTATGAAACAGCTCCTGATCACTAAACAGATTTTTTGAAAAGCCTAAAAATGTCTTTAATCTTACCCTGTTCATGATGATGCCACTTATTTCCAACACAGACATATCCATCTTTTTGCACTCATTCCCTTCCCAGATTATTGCACTAACTCGATCAGAGGCGGGACTCGAGTTCTGAAGCCAGAATAAATGGTTCTGGGAAGAAAAAATATAAAACTGTTTCTATCTACTCCTTCCTTCCTCCATTAGTTTTTCTTTCCCTTTGTCCAGCTCCCAGGCAACATTCACAGCATTCAGTCTCAACAGTCTATTCACTCTCTCACACAAAGCTCTTCACTCCAATAACCACCTCTGAGATGTTGATTTCTTGTCCTTTTTTCTTTACTAAGCCATTTTCTTTTCTGGAGAGAGGCTAAATATCTTTTTATTTTTTTAAAGATGACCGGTAAGGAGATCTTAACCCTTGACTTGGTGTTGTCAGCACCACGCTCTCCCAAGTGAGCTAACCGGCCATCCCTATATAGGGATCTGAACCTGTGGCCTTGCTGTTATCAGCACCACACTCTCCCGAGTGAGCCACGGGCGGCCCCTAAATATCTTCTATAATGAGAAGTGGTAGGTTTCCATAATCTCCTAGGTATGGAAGAGAGGATGTGCTTAGTGTAATCACAGGATATTAAGGAAGAAAGTATTTCTAGAGCAACGAGACTACACTGGGAGTAGTAGGAAGTGGGAGAGTTGCTAAGGCCACATACCACATGAATGACTGAGGAGTTAAGCCTTTCACTGGTCTAAGAAAGACACAGAAAAGCATAGAAAGCTCAAGCTCAAGAGCACACAGTCACGGGCTGGCCCCATGGCTCACTCGGGAGAGTGGGGCGCTGGTAGCACTGAGGCCGCGGGTTTGGATCCTATATAGGGATGGCCGGTGCACTCACTGGCTGAGCGTGGTGCAGACCACACCATGCCTAGGGTTGTGATCCCCTTACTGGTCAAAAAAAAGAGGACACAGTCACAATGAAAACAAACACCTATCTTCCTCTGCCATGTCATGTCTTCTTCAAGTATCAGCTAAAGTCCCATTTCACCAACACGGTCCTCTCTGACAGCCATAAGCCTCACTAATTTTGTACTTCTCTGACATTAAAAGCCCTTCTTGTCTGTATGAGACAAATAAGCATCTAATTATATGGTGCTTTTATAGTGTCCTTTGCTTATTCCCTATATAATAATCTTATCCCAAAATAAAATATAAATTTCTAGAAAAGAACCATATGGTGTACTCTTTCTATCACAATGCTTACCAAAATGCTGATGAGTATTTATTGATTTTATTCATCAATTCATTGATTTATCCAACAAATAACATGCACTGTAGATATAATGGAAAACAAGATATCTGTCCTTGCTATTAATGAGCTTAGAGATTTCTGAAGGAGACATAATTAAAGTTACTATATGACATGGTAAGGAAAGAGTGCTTTAGGAGTACACAGGAAAAGGTTTCCTGAGGAAAGTATCACTCAAGCCAAGACCTGCCTGAGAAATAAAAAGGAGTCATCCAGGGTAATGGGTGTTAAAGAAAAGTATGTCCCAGGCAAAGAAACCAGTGTGGGTAAAGGCCCAAAAGCACATGAGGGCTGGTACAGATCAGAAACTGGAGGAAGTTCAGTTGAATTAAAGTACACCATGTGAGGAGTGTGGAGGGAATGGTCAGAGATGAGACTATTACAGCAAATAAAGGAACAGAAGCACATAATCCTGAAGAAAGAAAAAAGAATTTTAAGGGGAGTGGCATTATTGGATTTGTATTTTTTAGAAGTATCATTGTGGCTATTGTGAGGAAAAGAAAAGGAAGAGGAGAAAGCCTTGAGAAGCTGTTGTAATGATCCAGATGAGAGATGAGGATGGCCTGCACTGAACAGGCTGGACATGAGCAGCTGGGTGCACATATTTAGAGAATCACATCCAGAGAATGAGATGACCAATTAATGGTGGAGAGAGTGGGGTCAAGAATGACTCCAGGTTTCTGCCTTTGATGGTTAGTGCTGGCGTTCAGAAATATGGGGAATAAAAGAAGAACAGGTTAGGTAGGGGGGATTGGGAAATGATGAATTCTGTCTGACATGATGAGTTTACCTTACTCAATTATTTTTATATACGTCTTAAAATTATACTGTAAATCCCAAAAGTGCTAAGGAGGTCAACATCATCAAGATGCTATGCCTAACCACTGAGAGCTAGTGTAATTTTGATGAATCTTCAGACTAAATGTAAAGAACATTTGGAGATTCAAACTTTGATAGTAACATAAAACTTTAGTAAGAAAATGTTTCTGATTAGTTTTTTAAAAATTAGTTTACATTTAGTGAAGTTGTAGGAAAAAAGTAAAACAAAAAAAAACATTTAGTGAAGTGGGTTTATTTTTTTTTTCATGTAAATGTGTATCCTAAACTATTGGTATCTTAAGGGCTGGCTGATTAGCTCAGTTGGTTAGAGCATGGTGTTATAACATCAAGATCAAGGGTTCGGATCCCTGTACCGGCCAGCCACCAAAATAAAATAAATCAATGGTATCTTAGCATCGAGAAAATTCAATAATTAAACTAATGTGTAACCATCATCCACTGTTTGCAAGACAATATGGAAATATTTAGCTTAAAGAAAAAACTAAGATTCATGATCATTATCATTAAACATTATGAAAGGTTAATATGAGAACAATTTCTTAATCATTCAATAATCTTTCCAGCAGTGAAATAAACTGTCTTGTGAAATAACAAGAACTCCAGCTCCAGAAGTATTTAAGCAGAGGCCAGCTGATCATCTGATAGGGATATTAATAATAACGCTAGCATTTATTGGGTGCTTACTCTTCTCAGGCATTATGCTAAGCACTTTATATTATTTCATTAGCTATTTCACAACATTCCTAGGAAGCACAAGCTATTATTATGTGACGGATGGTAAAGCAATTTCTACAGATGCAGAATGAACTCCTACATTGGTTGGAGGGTTGAAATAACTTCTAAGAAATATCCACTTCTAGGCTATCTGATTTTACAGTATTAATATAAAGCCTGAAATTAAAAGTATCATTTGATTTATACATTATTAGAGAAGCAATGCCATTTCCTAATAATTCATATACAATACAATACAATAATAATTCATATACAATACTGTGATGTTTATGAAAATAAAATTCAAGGCAGAGGTATCAATCAGAGAACCCTGCTCATATAAAATGAAATTAAGAATCATTCTAAGGAAAATAATGAGAGAAAGTATTATGAAGAAAAATTTAGGTTAGGGCAACTCTAGAATACCTCTCCTTGAGTTCAATCCCAACTACTTCACTTACAAGCTATACTCAATTTCCTCCTCTCTAAATTGGGGAATAATAATAGTGTCTATCTTACAGGATTATTGTAAAGTTAAATGAGATAATACAGTCCCTGACAATTGGTAAATTCACAATAAATATCTGCTGTTGTTATCATTGCCTTCACAAACCTGCTGAAAAACATCCTCTTTGGGGTCGCGTTTGGTCCCTGCATGAAGAGTCTTCACATGGGCCCCCTCACTGTCACTGGTGACAGATGACCGGCACTCTGGGCCATGTAGCAGGTCATCCCATAACATATCTTCAGTTTCCGAGTCATGGCGGGTGCTTTCTGAGTCTCTTCTTGATATGTTGAGGCTTCGAGAGCCACCACTCGCGCCAGATCTAGAGCCCTTAAAAGGAAAATAAAAAACAAAAAAGTTTATTCATCTTTAAAAACAATTATATATCTGAAATAAAATTAAAATAAGTTATCTATGGCAGTGGCTGGCAAGGCTTCATCAGTCAGTCACCATGTATTCTTTGTTCACAAGGCTCCATACAGCAACAATAAATTTTAGATTTAAATGTTAAACTCTAATGTCTATAGCATACAGGACTTTAAAAGGACCCCTTCTACAGAGTTATTGCCAAGTCATGGGATTGTTCAACTAAAGTGTTCTGGGGTAAGACTGACTCCTATATGCACCCCCAGAGGACCTACTCAATCGGTTTGGTTGAGGCTTTTGGTATGCACAAAATGTCCCTTCCTCTAATTATTGTGCACCTGACTGTAGACCTAGTCATGTCCAGGAGCCTAGACCCAACATGTAAAAGTACAATTAGGCAGAGAAAAGGATAGACAATGAAGCTCTCCTGCAGTACAAACAAACAATGAATGTTTTTCTAAGATCCCAAATTACCTTATCGATCAAAACAAAAACCACACCACTACCATCTACTCTGCTCACCTCTGAATTATAAAATTCCAAATGATACAATATGCCCATTAGCTTTCATGATAAGATTTGCTGATCCCACCTTTCAGAGGTCCTTTCTCAAAAATCTGTCTTCATCAGTGTCAATCCAATTTCTGATGCTTAAGAATAAACCCCATACTCCAAGTGAATATTAAGTAATTTTCTCATCATTTAGGGACTAAGTAACCTCTTTCTGAGCATCACCTGTGGTACTTTTAAGATTAGAGTCAAAGTGAAAAAGAATTCATTCCCCTTCTTGGGGTGAGCAGTCATCTAAAAGCTGCTAGATAAGTAGAGGAATAATTGGAAGCAGGGAAAGGGTAGGCAAAAATAAGCACTGCTTTAAGGCAACCAATAAAAAAAGGAATGGATAAAGTTATTATACTTAATACACCTTGAACGCTGATCTCTCAAAAGGATACTTTACCTGGCTGAAGGCTACTGATTCAAATTCTGATTCAGCCAGACTATCTGAATCCCGCACAATATGACACCACCTTGTAGTGGTTTTCTTTACCTGCCAACAAAGCATAGGAAATCATGTTACATACCTTGTTACTATTCAATGATTTAGGAATTAACGCCTATACTTTTGTAAACTGAAATACAAACTACCTGAGTGTTTAGGTGCTTTGAAAGTATTGATTTTCTATTCTTCACTTCACAACCATTGTCACTCGAGGCCCCTTCCACACTCCTCCGCAATAATATCATCTGCGTCTGTGCATCACCATCTTCCTCACTTGACAGATCATCCGAAATCCCATTACCCAAATGCCTAAAAGCCTCCTACAAAGAGAAGAGCAATACCTTGACAGGGGACAGCCCAAAATACTCTAGTAAGCTGTACGTGAAAAGACAAAAAGTCATGTAAAAACTACCAAACAGTAAAAGTAAACTAAACCAAAATTAAACAAACATATATATTAATTGATCTCCATAAAAAAAAAAAAAATCAACTAACTTGAAGCTTAAATAGCCTAAATGATGAGGCAGTATTATGTAGTGGTTAAAAAACACAGGCTCAAGTCAAACTCTAAGCCTAAATCATAGCTCTTCTACTTACTAGATATGTAACTTTACTAGATATGTAACTTTACTGGATATGTAACTTTGGGCAATTTATTAAATCTCTCTGGGGCTCAATTTCCTCATCTGAAAAGTAATGATAATTAAAGGACCTACCTCACAAGGTTGTTGAAAAACATGAAAGAAGTTAGTAAATGCAGAGCACTTAGAGCAATGCCTGGTTGTAATAATGGCTCAATAAATAGACTAAATGCCATAGCCTAACAAGTAAGAAAATATTTCCAGATTATAAAGTAAAAGTATACAGTTAGTCTTAGAGATAAAGCTAGAAAATAGTTTCCCAAACCCTTCTTATACTATCACTGCCTCTCTGGAATATGACACAGCAGCCTCTACACTAATCTGTTTTTTAAATCCACCAGCCCAGTGCTAAGGCTGGATCAGTAGCAGGATCAATAACAAGTTCTAGTCCTAGAAATTTTAAGAATAAGCTTCAGTCTTCATGGGATATTTCTTTTTCGTATTGTGTGGTTCTACTTATTTGTTAAGACAGATTTACAAACCTATTAATATCTATTTTGTATCTCTACCAGAAACTAAAAATAGGAAAATTTTAGACAGGAAAGAAAAGATGTTTTTACACTTATAACCCATTTAAATCGTACCTCCTGGCACTTTTCTCCATCCGAAAATTTTGCTTTCTCTCTTGTCTGCCACATTCTAATCTCTGGCCGACTTTGTCTCTTCTTAATGATAGAATGGAGACAACTTGAGTCATTGTCAGTTTCAGTCCCTTTGTTAGATACTAATTTTACTCTTTTAGTCCTATTTTTTAAAAAGGAAAAAAAATTACTAGTTTTCTGAAAGTAAAATCTTTCATGAAATCACTTTTTTCTGAGGAATGTAATATATTATTCTGGAACTCAAGAGAATTCACAAACCATATTTGTTAGGCCTCTAGCTTGTATAGAAGGATATAATATTCACTCATAGAGACTCATAGAGAATATGCGTCTACTCTTCCAAGACTCATGTCAGTTAACTGAGAGGCAGCAAGTACTTTTCAGTTTTGCAGGGAAGTAGGTTCACAGTCCTCTCCACTTATGCTCTAAATACAATGCCAAATCCAACTCATATTGCCTGTTAATGCCACTTCAGTTTCTCCTCTTCTCCTGTCCATCTATGTAAACACTACCCACCCTTCAAAGCCCAGCAGCTCTCAATACCTTCCTGACTCCTACTGACCGCTTTCCTCCAGAATAAGCTGTTTCCTAAGCTACACAGCCTTTAGTCACAATATCTCTACATTGCTGTGACTACACCACACCTGCTACTCTTATCTTCCAAACTGGACAGTAAAATCATTGAGTACAGGAATGCATAGTACCCAGAACAGCATTTAGCACAAAAAACTCAAACACTTCAACTAAAGGGTATAAAAATATCTTCAAAAAATATGTGAACATACTCCATCTTCAAAAAAGTAACTGCAAAAAAACCTTTATTTTTTAGTGATAATCATTAATATATGACTAAATAAGTATTTCTTTGAGTCACACTAGTGCTGTAATGACCTGCAAAATGATGAATGAGGTAAAATTGTCTTTAACCCATTTCCTCTTCTGTCCTACAGCCCATCAACACTAGGTTCCTGAGCTGCGTCCCATTTCTAAAGTGGTATCAGCTCTCACACTGAAAAATACCTGATCTTTTAAAAATTCTTATTTCTCTCAACATTTTGGCTGGTATGGCTTAAAATATTACCTTTTCAGAGCATTTATATTTTTGCAATCTTGTGGCCTAAAAAAAAAATCATTAAAATCAAACAGAATGAAACTTTTATGGTAGATTACTGGATTTATAAGTGATATGACAGACAATGGAGACAGCGTTTTGAGTAAGCACGTCCTTCCAGAGCCCTTAAAAATCATACCACAGTGATAAACATGCCTACACTACTTACTCCTATGGCCTCATCATATTATATATTCTGTAAACACTAATGTGAATACAAAATCAAGTAAAAATGCCAATATAAGACTCCCACCTGGTGCCAAAGAGAGTCCCCCAAAAGCCACCAATAACGGGTGCAGATTCCAAAGTTTCAACTCCTCTGACTTTATCAGAGGAGTTATTATTTCCATTTTCTCGGCTCCCATCACCATTTACAGTTTTTCGTAATTTTCTACAAAAAAAAATTTCAATAATTTCAGATTATTCAAGACCTTTTATATTTCTGCCCCAAATATCCCTACAGAAAGTTGTACTAACAGATTACTATCTGAAATCAAGTACAGTTAACTTCACGTACTGAAGATAAATTATTCATGAACATTTCTGGTTTATGGGCAAAAGCAGATTCCAAACCAAAGTCCTATGCTATCATTTTGTTCAGTCATTAAAGAAATAGAACGACTATCCAGAAACATTACTTGAAGGAAAATTTTCACTTATATGACCAAGAGTGTTTTCAAGCACACTCAATACCACTAGCAGAAGGAGCAATTTCTTTAAATATAGACATTTAATCAGGGTAACACAATAATAGCAACTGATCACTTTTACACAGTTAAAAGATATCTCCTACAAATATCAATGAGGCACAGCACAGCACTTGATTTCCCTAGAAAACATTACATCGATTTAACTGAATTTACAAGGAATTTTCTTTTTGAAAAAAAAATTGTAAACATTCAAAAATAAGAATATGTTGAAATTCATTGCACCAAATGGAAAAATCATATTTAGTAATTGGTTAGGGGAACAAAAATCTACAGATATTCTGAGAAAAGACAATATAACTTTTGGACAATACTACATATACCTAACAAAACTTCAATAGTTCCAAAACCTACATATGCCACATAATCAATAAAAAATAACAAATTCAATGTGTAAAAAAGTCAAATCAATCCTTTATTAAAAGTTTAGACCACTTACAAATTAATTCTTATTATACAAGTACACTTTTGAAAAAAGGTAAAATTTTGGTAGCACTAACCCAATGTACTATGATCCTTGTTTACAGTAAATTTTCACCAAATTTTTATTAAGACTGGATTTCAAAGAGAACACTTTTTCAAAACCATTATTTCAGATAAATTTTAATAAATAATAATATAGTATAGAATTTTTTCTTTTAAAAACTGTACTGAATGAAAAATCCCACCTAAGATTAAAAGTTCATAACACGATTTCTCAGCATCAGGGAGAAAAGTGAAAAGTAAAGCATTTATTTTTTTCCTTTTTTTTTTTTTTTTTTGGAAGCATTTATTTTTTTTAAGCCAAAAAAAAAAAAAATGAAAAAGTTCATAAAAGAGGCAGATTTTAAATTAACTTAATCAAATATTTTATAAATCTCTAGAATACCTCTCCCAGAAAACACACGACTACAGTGTAATTTCTCATCTTACCAACTTTTTTTCGTTTTCTTTTTTTTCATTTTTATTTCATTTTTTGGCAGCTGGCCGGTATGGGGATCCAAACCCTTGACCTTGGTGTTACAACACTGTGCTCTAACCAAATGAGCTAACCAGCCAGCCCCCTCTCATCTTACCTTCTTCTCCGATTGCCATTGTTTCCTGATGGCCTTGTATTTTTTTTTCTTTTTTTTTTTTTTTTTTGGAAGCATTTATTTTTTTTAAGCCAAAAAAAAAAAAAATGAAAAAGTTCATAAAAGAGGCAGATTTTAAATTAACTTAATCAAATATTTTATAAATCTCTAGAATACCTCTCCCAGAAAACACACGACTACAGTGTAATTTCTCATCTTACCAACTTTTTTTCGTTTTCTTTTTTTTCATTTTTATTTCATTTTTTGGCAGCTGGCCGGTATGGGGATCCAAACCCTTGACCTTGGTGTTACAACACTGTGCTCTAACCAAATGAGCTAACCAGCCAGCCCCCTCTCATCTTACCTTCTTCTCCGATTGCCATTGTTTCCTGATGGCCTTGTTATCTGAGTAGACACAATTTGACAGTGGACAGTTCCCATGAGTAGCATAAGGCACAAGGGTCCAAGTACTTCACTTACGTTCACAATAGGCATCATCAAATATAAGACGATCGCTATAACTAAAGAGGTTTTAAATGTAAAACATTAAAGCTCACCTTTTAAAATTAATTTTGGTAACTATACAAACTGTTCCTAAAAAAACTATCATTTTATAAAATATACAAGTAAAAGTAAATAATTTCCTACAATCCCGTCCACTTGTACAGGAGGTGAGTGAAAACCTGACGCCCTCGTCTGCTGAGCAAGTGAAAAATAACGTGTTAAAAGGATTTACCTTTCTGGTAGCATGATAATCTAGATATTCTAAAAGGGTTTCCACCAAAAAACCACTAAGATGCTGTATAAAAGATACATTTTGAAGTGTTGTTCTGCTCAAAGGAAGAGTATTTTCTTTTTTTTTGTCTTTTGTCTTTTTGTTCCGTGTCCGGCAACGGATCGCAACCCTCGGTGTTGCCCCCGTACCTTCTGGTGTTTGTATCTGTGTTTAGTACCTACTCGTTGAACATGGGCTGCAAAATATATTACCTCACTACTGATAAATAAAATATGAAGAAGTGATGGGATGTCACTTCTTTTTTTTTTTTTTGTCTTTTTGTCTTTTTTTTCTGTGTCCGGCAACGGATTGCAACCCTCAGTGTTGCCCCCGTACCGGACCAGGGACCGGCAATGGGATTGCAAACCTCGGTGTTGCTCCCACGCCTCGCTCAGCCAGTGAGCGGGAGCCGGTCTGTATGTGGGATCCGAACCCTCGGGCGGCAGCGCCGCCGCGCCTCCTAAGCGGCGCACTATCCAGTGCGCCACTGGGCCGGCCCAGGAAGAGTATTTTCTAAGGCCCCAAATTACACAGAAAGCAATCAGCAAAACTGAGATTTGAACCAGGCAGTCAGGCTCGAGTCCTCACTCTTAACTACTATGCTGTCCTATCTCTTTATATGTGCATACGAAATGTTGAAAGAAATAAATGATGAAAGAAATGGAAAAATATCAAAAATTATCCCACAAATTTCCATATACAGACAATTTTATAGATAAGCTCTTCCAGACTTTAACATAACAGTAATTCTTGTGCTGTATAAACTATTCCAGTGTGGAGAAAAAGAAAGCTATCAAATTCATTTCATGTTCTAATAAAATTCTGACACCCAAACATAACAGTGACAGCACCAAAACAATAAACTATGGATCTTTTTGACTTATGAACGTGGATCTAAATTTACTGCTAAAAATTAAGCACCATGAAGGCTGGGATTTTTGTCTGGCTTGTTCGATACTACACCTACATCAGTACCTGAAACATAGTAGGCAGTCAATATTTGTTTAATGAATAACTGAAATACTACAAAGTGAATTTGACAATATAGCAAAAGAATAATTCGCCAAGACTATGTAGTGTTTATGCTAGAAATGCAGATAGCTTAAAAGTAGGAAATCTATCTCAGCACCTAGAAGAATACTTGGCACAGACATGGTAGGCTTAAGTATTTGTTAAGTGAGCTGAATTAATCTAATAATATAATATAATGTAATTTTGATGACATCCACACAAATCATCTCAATTGACAGTTATGTAATACAGAATTTGGCTGGTATTTATCCTCAGTCCCTGGGAGGTAACCTTCAAAGCCTTGGAACTTCCTAAGTGACAGAAGTTCTTTGTTATGCATGGTGGGCCCCTTGGACTAGACCTGAAAGTTTATGCTAATGAGGCAACTAGGATTGGGGCTGCTCACACCAGAAAGACCAATTATGACATTAGAGAGTGGGGGCTTTGAGCCTCATTATACCCAGAGACCTTTGGGGAGTGGAGGAAGCTGGAGACTGAGCTTGGCCAATGATTCAACCAATCACGCCTACATAATGAAGTCTCAATAAAAATTCTAGTTTGGGTGACCTTCCCTGGCTGCCTATACTCTGCGTATTGCTTCCTGAGGACAATGGAAGCATGGTATTTGGAACCATCCCAGACTTTGCCCTAAGCATGTCCTCTCATTTCTATCCATTTGCTATATTAAAACTGTAATTGTAAGTATAGCACTCTCTGAGTTCTGTGAGTCATTCCCTTGAATTATTACACTTCAGAGAATGCGTGGGGACCCCCAAAATTGTAGCCAACTGGTGAAAAGTGAGTAAGAGTGGCTGTTGAACCTCCAAACTTGAGGCTGGTATCTGAAGTGAGGGCAGTCTTGTGGAAGACTGTGCCCTTAACCTGTGAAGTTGGGCACAACTTCAGGTAACAGTAAAAAAGCATTCCATAAAGAAATTAACATTTGTTCCTGATTCACAATTAATCTTATATGTCAATCTCTTCCCAAATACTGGGAATATAAAAATATTTCCTTAACATGCTAAAGAATATATAAGTAAAATCAACATACATCATATATTAATGAAGACATTCTGAATCAAGAACAAACTAAAGATGACCACTCTTACTGTCATTACTTAACACTCCTCTGAAATGTTGACCTATTCAATAAAAGTAAATAAAATATATGGAGGAGATCAAATTTTCATTATTTGCCAGCAATATGATTGTATAATTAGAAAATCTAAGAGAAGCACTAAAAACTACCAGAATGAGAAAGAGTTTAATAAAGTGGCTAGATATGACAATTTTAAATATAAACCAATAGCTTCCAGATGTAACAGCAATAAACAATTAAAACTTGTAAAACAAACAAAAAAGTCTTACATCTGCAGCAGCAGCAACAAAAACATAAAATATTTTAATTTAAGGTAGAAATCCCTACATGCCTATCAACAGATGAATATATAAACAAAATGTGGTATATACATACAATAACATATAATTCTGACACATGCTATGCGGATGACATTGAGGACATTATGCTAAGTGAAATAAGCCAGTCACAAAAAGAAAAATACTAAATGATTTCATTCATATGTGATACCTAGAGTAGTCAAAATCACAGAGAGAAAAAGTAGAATGGTGGTTTTCAGGGGCTGGAGAGAGGGGGGAATGAGAAATTATTGTTAAATGGGCATGGAATTTCAGTTTGGAAAGATGAAAAAAGTTCTTTGATGGATGGTGGTGATGGTTGCATACCAATATGAATATACCTAATGCCACTAAACTGTACATTTAGAAATGGTTAAGATGGTAAATTTAAAGTTATGTATATTTCATAACAATAAAAAATTTTTTGGGGGGCCGGCCCGGTGGCGCACTGCTACAGTGCGCCGCTTGGGAGCGCGGTGGCGCTCCCGCCGAGGGTTCGGATCCCACATACAGACCGGTTCCCGCTCACTGGCTGAGCGAGGTGTGGGCACAGCACCGAGGGTTGCGATCTCGTTGCCGGTCCCGGTCCGGTACGGGCGCGACACTGAGGGTTGCGATCCGTTGCCAGACACAAAAAAAGACAAAAAAAAAAAAAAAATTTTTTTTTGAGTTTAACTTTAAGAAGGCCTTATAAGAAAAAAATCCTACAAAGCTTTACTGAGCGGTAAAATAGTAATCTTGATTCAGAGAAGAGATATATTCTGTACAGGAAAATGAATATTGTAAAGCAATCAATTTTCTCCCCATATTTACAGTATGAGCACTATGAAATATTGTTCCCTGCAAGATAATTAGTGCCCTTATAAAAGGGACTCCAGAGAGCTCCCGCATTCCTTCAGCCATGTAAGGACAGAATGAGAAGATGGCAGTCTATGAACTAGAAAGCAGGCCCTCACCAGACACTAAATCTGCTGGTGCCTTGATTTTGGATTTCCCAGACTACAGATTGTGAGAAGTGAATTTCTGTTATTTACTAGCTACCCAGTCCATAGTATTTTTGTTACAGCAGCCTGAATGGACTAAGACAGAAATTGGTACCAAGAAGTGGGGTGGTGCTGTAACAAATACCTAAAAATATGGAAGCAGCTTTAGAACAACTGGGTAATGGATAGAGGCTGGAAGAGTTTTGAAGTACATGCTAGAAAAAGCCTAGATTGCCATAAACAGATTTGTAAAGAAGATTCCAGTGAGGGATCAGACTGAAAAGAGGAAAGCTATAGAGAAAGCCTCAGTCTTCTTAGAGAATACCTAGGTAGCCATGAACAGAATGTTGGTAGAACTATGGTATGGGGTAAAGGCCATTCTGCTGAGGTCTCAGAGAGAAATGAGAAATAACATATTATTGGAAAATGAAGGAAAGGTGATCCTTGTTATTGAATGGCAAAGAATGTGGCTGAATTGTGTTCATGTTCTAGTGTTTTGTGGAAAGTAGAATTTGCAAATGAAGAAATTGGATATTTAGCTAATGCTATATCTAAGAAAAGTGTTGAAGGTGCATCTTGGCTCTTCCTAAGTGCTTATAGTAAAATGAGAGAAAAGAGAAATGACTTAAAGGCAGAATTATTGGGCTGCTGGTTAGCTTACTTGGTTAGAGCATGGTGTTATAATACCAAGGTCAAGAGTTCAGATATCCATACCAGCCAGCCACCAGAAATAAAAAAGAATTATTAAGCAAAAAGGAGGCAGAACTTAAGTATTTGAAAAGTTCTCAGCTTATCCATATTACAAAGAGAAAATACGTTAGAGAGGTCCCCAGGGTCACTCTCACTTTTGACCAGCTGACTACAGTTTGGAGAATAATGTCCTTATAAAAGAGACTCCTAAGACCTCCTTTGCCCCTTCTGCCATGTGAGGATACAGCAAGAAGACTGCTGTCTATGAATCAGGAACCAGGCCTTTACCAGACACCAAATCTTCCAGGGTCTTGATCTTGTACTTCCCAGCCTCCAGAACTGTCAGAAATAAATTTATGTTGTTCATAAGTCACATAGTCTATAGTATTTTTGTCATAGCAGCACAAAAAAGACTAAGCAGAAGAGTTATGTAAATTATGACACTCTTATATAAAGGAATGTGAAGCAACTATAAAAAGAAGTTTTTGGTAAATCCAAAGGGTAGACTCTGATACTGACATTAAAATGACAGTTTTAAATGATGGTATATCCTTATGATGGATGATTACACAGCCATTAAAATGACAGTTATGAAGACTTAATTAAACTCAAATAAAATTAAATATTCAGTTCCTTATTGACACTAACTACATTTCAAGTACTCAATAGCCACATGTGGCTAAACAGCTACTATACTGGTCAGCACAGACACAGAACATTTCCATCATTACAGAAATTCTATTGGAATGGCAATGTCACAACTTTTAAAAAAAAACCTATAGATTTGTAAATACATACATATATTTCTCACTCTATAATTTAAATTTTTTTATAAAAACTGACACAGATAAACAAAAACAAAAATCACTCATAATTCTTTCACCTTAACCCAAACCTCTCCTACTCTTTGTTTTAATGTATGTTTTTTTGCACAGGTGTAATATATTAGTATTAACTCCCTACTTTCCAAAAGTATTCCTGGTAGGCAATGGGGATACAGTGATAAGCAGAATATACTGGGACCTTGCACATAGTGAGAAGACAAAAAAATACATCAGGTAGTGATGTGTAATACAGAAATTAAAATCAATTCATGTGATAGTGACTACAGTGTTTGTAGGACTATTTAGAAAGTATAGATAGAGGGCCGGCCCGTGGCTCACTCGGGAGAGTGTGGTGCTGATAACACCAAGGCCATGGGCTCAGATCCCTATATAGGGATGACTGGTTTGCTCACTGGGTGAGCGTGGTGCTGACAACACCAAGTCAAGAGTTAAGATCCCCTTACCAGTCATCTTTTAAAAAAGGAAAAATAAAAAAGAAAGTATAGATAGCAATGGCCTCTACGAAAGTTACATCTGAGTTGAGATGAGATAAAAGCAAGCCATTTGAAAAACCTTAAAAATATCTTAAACAGAAAGAAAAGTTCTGTGTGAGGAACAGAAAAAAGGAACTCTATATCTAGAGTGGGCATGGAGGAGAGAAGTGGAGATGGTAAGAGAGATGTCTGAGAGGAGAGCAGCAAACAGATCGTGTAGGGTACTACAGACCATCATAACAACTTTGGATTTTTACTCTAAAGCCAATGGGAAATTACTAAAGGGTTTTCAGCAGGAAACTGACATGTTGTGGTTTCTGTTTTTAAAAGATTTCTCTAATTGCTGTTTAAGGAATGATTGCTAGAAAGAAGGCTCAGGGTGGATGTTATTTCAGTGGTCTAGGCAAAGAGATGCTGGTGCTGTGGACTATGATGGTGGCAGTAGAGACTGAAATAAATGAGAGTCAAGATATTGGAGTTAGAACTTACAGACTTGGTGACAGATTGGATGAGAGAGTTGATAGTAGAATATGAAGACTTAACTTTTCACTTGAAAACTGGGTGACTGATGATATCATTTAATGAAATGGAGAAGACCTAAAGAGAAACAAGTTTGTACCGAAAAATAATATCGAGAGTTCCATTTTTTATATGATTAAATTCAAGATACCTATTAAATCTTCATGTGGAAATGTCAAGCAGGCAGTTAGATTTTACATGTCTAAAGTTCAACAGAGGGCTCTGGCTGAAGATAAAAATTTGAGAATCACCAATACACCAATTATATTTAAAGCAATGGGGTTTGATGAGAATACCTAGAAAACAGAAGAGAATTCAGGATCCTTTAGGTAATCCAATATTCAGAGGTCAGACAGAAGAAAAGACTGAGAAAGTCTGCCCAGCGTTACAGGTGGAAGCAAACTCAAGAGAGGAGAGTCAGATAATTATGTTTGCTCTCTCTGAGAAAATAATTTTAAGATGATCCCCAAATGGGGTATGTCCTTTCATTTCTTTGTACTTCAAACCATCAAATGAAAGGGTAAATGTCAGAATAGTAGGTCTTCATTATCTAATAGCAAAAGCAGCAAAAAGAAACCATCTTAGCTTATTCCAACTCCTCCAATTACCTTGCATGAGGTAAAGCAGTAGCAGCCAAACAAAGATTCTAAAAGAGGTAACCTGAATCCACCAATTGCTGAACAGTGGAAAAAACACAACTCGAACAAGCCCCTTCCGAGTCAGAGATGTCCATGGAATTTCAGGTTTGGCTTTGGCAAATGTTGAGCCTTTAAACATACAATAAAACAAAATATCAAACATTTATATATACTCTACTGATGCCCACTTGTAGCACTACATTAAACACAGGTGAGCGCAGAAATCAGCACATAACCTGTTCAGATAAAAAGAACCCTCTTAGATGTTCATTAAATGAAATAACTTCTTGCCTCAATCACCAGGACAGGAGCTCAAAATAAGTCGGGCTCACTTGAATGTTAGACAGTGTATTTTTCTTAATTACACAACAGCAAGTCTCCAAGTTCATCCCTCTTTCATGAAAACCATGTAAATTATATAGTCACACAGTACTAAGGCAAAGGGAAAAAAAGTGCTAAAGCCTAATGATGAGGTAAGAATGTTACTTTTGGAAATTAAAGTATGCTATCATATAGGGAAGAAGCCTAAAAATAATCTTTTAGTATGACTATGAAATAATATAATATGCATAAGAAACAAACCAATTTTAGAACTCACCTCTGATTAAGTCAACATCAATCAAGTCTGGCTTTATGTGACCCATCTTTTTTGGTTTGTTTTTGAAGCCCTAGGATAAAACAAAACAAAAACAAAATCAGAAATAAACAAAGAAAAAAAATCCCTATTAAATACAAAAGACCAACTTATAATCCCTTTTCTCTGTATCTGACTCCCTTTTACTTGGGATGCTTTAATACAAGTATTTCTTAAAGGAACTTGTCATTAATATTTTGTTTTAGTTGTTAGCCTTATCAAGTAAATGCATGCATATCACTTTTTAAAATAATCAAACAGTGCCAAAAGCTCAATAAGTGAAAAATCATAGTCTCCTGAGCCACCTCTCCTCTCCTCCCAATTTCACTCCTTAAAAATAACTTTCTTTTTAGCTGTTTGTCTTGGTATTTTACTTCCATATTTAATAACAGGCTTATACTGCTATCTTTTGATATACTGATTTTAGAAATCATCTACTGACTCCTAACATAGTATACGAGGGATCTTCAAAAAGTTAAAGTTCATGGAAAGATCCGTATTGTCTCTTAGTTCCATTTTTCTATGAACTTCTTGAAGTATCCTTATATAAGGTATAGCTTTCTTATGCCACTAATACTCACATCCTAACCTTCACCCCCAAAACCTATATCCTCACAATATAGTTATATTAATTTTTTGCTAAATCAGTAATCATTACAGTATGATCACTATGAAATATTGTTCTCTACAAGCAATACAATACAAAACAATATTTTATATTGTTCCATTTACTCTATGGGCTTAAAGTATTTATCATTATCTAAATCTGAATAAATCCCAGGAAACTACCAAAATTTGAGTAATGCCAAAATCTACTTTTTAAAAAACCTAGGAACTTTCTTCCCAGAACCACCTATCTTCCTGCTCCAATTGAATTAGTTGCCCTCTGGGTCTGCTGCACAGCTATAATCCCAGGGCTTCTCCCTCTCATTTGGAGAATTCCCTTCACCTGTCTCTATAGGGAATCCCTGTTTCCTATAGACCACGTCTTCTTTGAGTCCATCCTTCAGTAGCTTTCTGAGAAAAGAGTCATGAAAGACAATTTTTTGAGTCCTTGCACATCTGAATTAATTCTACCCTCATACCTGACTGAAAATTACACTAAGTGTAGAACTCTAAGTCATAAATCTTTTCCCCTCAGGAATTAAGACATTTGGTCTATTGTTTTCTAGCTTCCAATGCTGCTGTCGTGAAGTCCAAACCCATTCTGAACCCTGATCCTTTAAATGTGAATTGTTTCTTTCCTCTAAACCCTCGCTTTATTCATGGTGTTCAGAAATTTCATAATGATGTGTCTTGATAAGCTTTTTATAATCTATTGTGC
Organism: Galeopterus variegatus; assembly: GCF_000696425.1. Taxonomy (NCBI): domain Eukaryota; kingdom Metazoa; phylum Chordata; class Mammalia; order Dermoptera; family Cynocephalidae; genus Galeopterus; species Galeopterus variegatus. The sequence goes on along the minus strand of NW_007727163.1, from coordinate 422,741 downwards.
TGAAAATCCTTCTATGTAGAAATTCATGTCTGTCAGTTTAGGAAGTTTTTCTTATAATTTATTTTTATATTTCTTCCCTTTCAAGGCTTTTAACTTTTCTCTATTTTTTCTCTCATGTCTTTTTGTTCTGTTTTCTGGAAATTTTCACAAATCCTTGTATTAAATTTTTATTTTGATTCTTCACATTAATTTCTTCCTATTCTCTCTCATATTGGAGGATTTCTTCAAATATCTAGTAGTTACTAGCTGTCCATTTACATATAGAATGAGGAGCTAAAAACCTGATGGACCCAGCATTCTATTTCTCGGTGTATACCCAAGAAAAGTGTGTCCGTATTTCACTAAAGAATGTATACAAAACGTTCATATAAGTATTATTTATAAGAGCCCTAAATTGGAAACAATCAGTAATAATTGGAAATCACCTATCAACAATAGAATGGATAAGTAATTGTGATCTTGTCCTGAATAAACTGCAATCACATGCAATCACATGCAATACATGAATAAATCTCACAATGTTGAACAAAAGCAATTAGACAAAAAAATTATATGTAAAAAGCTGAAGTTAATCTACAGTGCTAGCAGTCAGGATACCGGTCACCTTTGTTGGTGGCAGTGATTGAAAGAGCATGTGAGGGAGCTTCTACAATGCTGCTAATGCTCTATTTCTTGATCTGACTGCTTGTTACATGGTTAAATTGAGTTTGGGAAAAATCTCCAAGCTGGGCCGGCCCGGTGGCTCACTCGGGAGAGTGCGGTGCTGATAACACCAAGGCCCCGGGTTCGGATCCCATATAGGGATGGCCGGTTCGCTCGCTGGCTGGGCGTGGTGCTGACAACACCAAGTCAAGGGTTAAGATCCCCTTACCGGTCATCTTTAAAAAAAAAAAAAAAAGAAAAATCTCCAAGCTGTACATGTATAATTCTGTTCTATGTGTGTGTATAAGTGTATCCATATTTATTGAATGTGTTTTCTACTTCAATAACAGCTTTTATAAGACTTACTGGAAGTTCTGTGCATGTGAGCATAGATTATAGACTTGAGGCTTCACTATAGGGTAATCGGGATGGAATTAACAAATGACAATATCTGGAGGCATTTTTATCTGGGGTCATTCAGTCTCCTCAAAAGAATCTTCCAGTATTTTCCTTGGTTGAGGGTTAAGGGGTAAAATTCTCTTACTTGGAAGTTTTGAGATACACCAAAATTGTCTTCAGTACCATGGTTCTTCCCTGCCCTTCACTGTCCCCAGAGCCTCTCCAGTGCATTTTCTCCAAAGTAATATCATCAGTCTCCTGCCTAAGGGCATCGTTGCCTGTCTTTAAGGAGCTGGAGAAGAGACCAGGAGGTCTAACCTCTCTGTACACAAACTTCATCCAATCCCTGTTTTTAGCCCCATAGCTCACCTTTGCCTCACATAGGACCTGGTGCATTCAAATCCTAAGCCTCTCCGGGGAGCTTTGCAGACCAAATTGGCATTCTTCTTTGCTCTCCTAATATTCCTCCGTCCCTTATCCATCTTCCAAAAATATTTTGATTTCTCAGATGAGGTGTCCCTCCTCAACCTTATTCCTTGAGTTTGTGGATGTATCCATTTTATAAACCCCTTTTATGTATTCCTTTAATGTAACTTTAGTGGTAACTCAGAAGGAAGAGATTATAAGTGTAGGTGGGTATTACATTTAACCAGAAATCCAGTCACAAATTTGTTTGTTTGTTTTTTCCAGAGAATGAAGAAAGAATCCTTTTCAGGACCTCAGTTTTCTACCATCTCAAACTAGAGGAGCTTAATTTGTAGCGTTATTAGACACTATATTTATCTCTCTTAAACAGTAAATGTATGGACATCTACAGAGTACTTGTTACATCCCCAAGTTTCTAACTTGTTACATCCCCAAGGTTCTTAAATCAGTCATTATTTCTCCAAAAAGGGGGCATTTACTCAATTTCAGCACATAGACAATGGTTTTTACAGGAAAAACTCAGGATTTGAAAATCGTAATAACCTTGCCATATATTATGAATTGAGAGTAAATTTGTAAAATTATCTTGTGTTTCAAACACCTGTTTTGCCTAACATTTTGTTTTATTACTATTAATAAATGAAATTGTTTTATAAGATGAATTTTACTCTCATGCTCAATCAAAACTTGTACATGCTAACTCTTAAATTTTAAAAATTTAACCATTAAAATTAAGTAAAAGTGAAAGGTTACAGTAATTTGCTATTTTCCTATTCTAGACATTGAGCCAGTATTGATCTTTAGCTCTATTTAACTAAATAGATGCAAACGATTTCTCTTACGTGAATCCTATGTTTTTATTCAACTCAACTATAAGCTGTAGATTTTACAGAAAAATGCCCTAAAACCCTAAATGTAATAAAATTAAATCTAAGAAGGAATCAAAATTTGAAAATTAAGTATTTTAAGAAAAAAAAAATACCCCTTTGAAAAAACATGTACACTAGTTTTGAAATAAGCATAATTTTCATGGGAATAGCAATTATCTTTTACTCTATTCAAATCAGAAATTAAAATTTAGAAAGTAAAATACTACTGTATTGTACTCTAACAGACATAGGCCATGTGAACATTTGCATTAATACTATCCCAACTAAAAAAGTCTCAAGTGCCTTCATTTTAGAGCCAAAATACATTTTTTACTTTCTTTGCTTTCTAGACTTTTCACCTACAATGTTACAGAATTAGTATTAACATTGACTAGAAATAATTATGAAATTATGCAAACCTCTCTTAGAAACAGAAACACATTTATTCATTCACTCAGTCAACAAATATTCAATGTGTTTCTTCTAAATGCCAGTTACTCTACTTGAGCTAGGTATAAAGTAATAAGTGAAAACATGGCTCTATCTTCAAAGAATGTAACTATAAAAGGGAAAACAAACAATAAAGCCAAACGTATGAGCATTTCTCAGGAAAATGCCTCCTGAACCTCCCCCATTATTTTTTATTTCCTAAAGGGACAGAAGTCATTAATAAATTTATGACCACTGTTCTTAAGGGAGAAGAGAAAAGTCACTATATATTTTTGCATATTTTGTACTGAGGGAGAATAAAAAACATATACTATGCTTTTGTTTTAGGATCTTTCTGCTTTATCCTACGTATTGTTTAGTAAGTATAACAAGAGAAAACATGTCTACTTTTCTAAGCACTTTACATATAATTACAAGCGTTTCACTCGTTCAGTCCTCACAACTCTTCTGTGAGATTGGTACCTTTATTATCCTCATTTTACATAAGAGGCAATCCAACCAAGGTACAGAGACTCCAACCCAGACATTCTCACTCCAAAGTCTGTGCTCTTAACCACTACACTGTCCTGCTTCTCACTATATGGTACAAAATAAATCCCCAATCAATGTAGGGAGAGGTTTTGTTTGAGATCAAACAAGATTGCTTGATTTTGAAAAGTTTAATGGGATTAAACTCTGGGAAGCTGTGAGTAGATTTCCTTACTGGCCACGACCTCCACCCTAGCAGCCCAGGGAAAGATTGTAGGAAAGAATCAAGATATCTCTGCACTAGTTGCCAGAGGGGTGGTCTGGAAATTCTCTGCTCAGCCCCAGTGGTAGGCTGTACTTAGCCCTCTCTATAGTTTGCCCCCAACATAATTGTGTAACATCGTCACAAACTCAAAACCACCTGACAAATGAAGTTCCTACTTTTAGGTAGAGGGACAAAAACACTGGAGGCATTGCTGCAATATTGTTGGACCTTGTATTTAACAGGGAATAAAAGATAAGGGAAGCCCTATAACACATATCTATTTCCTAGTGTGCTGAAATTTCCATTTTATTGCCATTAAAAGAATCAATCTTCTGCACAGTCTGGCACAAAGAAGCAAAGTCACCCCTGATTTAGGGCAGATGATGAACAACAAAAGAATTATAAGGCAAATACAGCACTATAGGAACACATGTAAAGGGCACCTAACTCACATTTAAGAAGTCAAAGAAAGATTCCAAAGATAAGCAAAGCAGAGGGCCCCCAAAATAAGAGACAGCATGGCAAAAACTAAAGAAAGTTCAAGAAGGCCTAAAGCACAGAGTAGAAGTGGAAAGAGGTCAAGCTATGGGTGAGAGAGGTAAACTGGAGAGGTATGCAGAAGCCATATGTACAATTTTATTATAAGGACACTAAGATGTCAGGGAACAGTATTAAATATGAGAAAAACAATCAAATTCGTGTTAAAACAGAAACAAAAAACCAACAACCTGGCTTCATTGTGGAGAACAGATGGTGGCTGGGGAGAGACAGGAGGCAAGACAAAGAAGTTAGAATGTTTAAAAACCTACTCCAGTAATCTAGATCAAAAGTGGACAAATTTTTTCTATAAAGGGCCAGATGGTATTTTAGGCTTTATGAACTATACCATCTCTGTTGCAACCACTCAAATCAGTCACTGTAGCACTAAAGGAAACATAGACATTGACAATAAATATGTAAAAGACTGAGCCTTGTTGTGTTCAGACTAGATTTGCCAATGGGCAGTAGTTTGCCAACCAGATGAGTACAGACATTAGGTCAGACCAGGTAATGAGAAGCATGAATTGGGAAAAGCACTCATATTCAAAAGATATTTAGGAGGTAGATTTCAGAAGTATTGGTGATTGAAAATGGGGGATTAGCATGAAGGTGAAGCTACAGAGGAACTCTAAACCCTGACTTTAGTTATTCACTGAACAAGAAAGCTAAAAGAAGGGACAGAACTGGGTCATGGTAGGCCAAGCAAATCACACGGCCAAGCAAATCACACGGCCAAGCAAATCTCACGGCCAAGCCAAATGTCTGTGGGGCCAGGAAGAATTCTCCTCCCACAGGAAGGCACTACAAGTCACGTGACAGTAGGTGGAGCCATATAATCCTCTTACAGTAGGTAGGGGAGTGAATGATTAGGAAAATTAATATCATATACAGTTAAGTCTATCTGACTCCAAAGCTCATGCCAAAATGTTAATGAATTTGTTGTTTTTGCCACAGGTACAAATAAAGGATATTGGTATGAGGGTATTTAGAAGGTACCCTTTGAAGATGTCTACACCAATTTTAGCATAAAATTTTGAAGTAACATTTTTTACTTCAAAAAATTTGTGGAAAAATCTAACTGAAAGACAATACAAATCTTTCCGTAACTTTTCAAAGTACCTTCCTATATCCAATATACCTATATATTCATATACCTCTATATCTACCAAGTCTGTTTCTCAGGTAACTTCATTTAATATATTTACTTTCTTTTTTTTTTTTTGGCTGCTGGCCAGTACAGGGATCCGAACCCCTCACCTTAGTGTTATCAGCACCTCACTCTACCGAGTGAGCTAACTGGCCAGCCGCACACCCCACCCTCCCCCCACTTTCTTTTTTTGAGGGGAAACTTTTAAAAATTAAGTCCGTATTTTTTTAAAAAATAATACTCATGTTACAAAGCCAATAACAAACAATAACTCTTTACAGCCTCACTCTTCCTTATCCTTGATAAGGAATAGCTATTTTTTCTTTCTCCTTGTTCCTAAGATATTTACAGTGCTTTTCAATTTCAGATGCTATCCGTTCACTCCTTACTGTTGAAGATGAGGAGATAACTTTTTTATTTAGCCTTTCTGTGCCTCAGTTCCTTCACCTATAAAATGGGATAATAGCTTCTATCTTATAGGATTGTTACAAAAGCTAATCAAGTTTGTACGTGTGTATTGCTTAAAATAATGCAAGACACATACTACATGCTAACTATTAATGATTATCATTATGACACCACCAAGCACTCACATGCCCTCCCAATCTAGTTTTTTCCCCAATATAGTTTTATCACAAATTTTTTTAAATCAATATTTGATGTTTAGAGTATTATGATTACATATTGTTCACAGGTAAGCCAAGTAGTGCATTGACTATATGTTCCTCTCAAATTGTTAGCCCTAGAATTACAATTGCCTCACTTTTCATTCACTTAATTTTCTCTATTACTAATTCACCTTCAAACTCTCCATAGGTGTTATATATCTGTTTCCAGTGTGCTCACACACAGCAAATACCAGGTCCTTTTTTTTTCCCTTTAAAGATGTCTACACCACAGTTTTCTGTCCTCATGCTCCATTCTGGACTGGTTGTTTTCTACAATAGATATAAACTACCATCCTGGCACATCCAAAATTATCCTGGAATTCCTTTTACCTCTCTCTGTGCTGGCTATTCTGTTTCCTGATACTATGGATTTCTCTTTTTTTGGTTTACTCACTCATTCTAATGCAAGGGGTCTTCAAAAAGTTTATGGAAGGGCCGGCCTGGTGGCGCACTGCTACAGTGCGCCGCTTGGGAAGCGTGGCGGCGCTCCCGCCGAGGGTTCGGATCCCACATACAGACCGGTTCCCGCTCACTGGCTGAGCGAGGTGCGGGCGCAACACCAAGGGTTGCGATCCTGTTGCCGGTCCCAGTCCGGTACGGGCACGACACTGAGGGTTGCGATCCGTTGCCGGACACGAAAAAAGACAAAAAAAGTTTATGGAAGGATTTGTATTATCTTTTAATTCCTTTTTTTTCCATGAAATTTTTGAAGTTCCCTTGTACAATGCATGTCCTCCCATAGCTTTTGTGAGAAAAGAGGCTTGGGAGATAATTTTTTTTTAAGACTTGAAGGTCTGAATATATCTCTATGTGGTGCCTTTACATTTGCTTAATAGTTATGCTGAGCATAAAATTTTAGTTGAAAATAAGTTTCTGTCAATTGCCATTGTCTTCTAGCTTCCATCGAAGGTTCCAATGTCTCCTAGCTTCCAAATGAACTGGAAGTTGCTGCTGAGAGGCACAATATCACTCTGATTCTCAAGCTTTTGTATATGACCTATTTTGATCCTTCCCTCCACTCCATGCTTGGTATATCAAGCTCTAATACCAAATCGTCTGAAATTTCATAACGTTTCTTAGTGCTGATTATTCAAAAGATCCTTTCAATCTGGAAATGTATGTACTACAGTTCTGGGAAAATTTTTTTGTATTATGTGTTTGATAATTTCTTCCCCTCCAGGTATTTCCTATTTCTGGAACACCTCTAAGGTGGATGTTAGGCTCTCTGCATGAACTATACTCACTCTTCTATTTTCTTTTTCCTAGTTCTTTTATGCTGGTTTTCTGGGAAATGGTCTCAACTTTACCTTCCAACTTTTCTATTGAATTTATTTATTTATTTATTTTGTCTTTTTCGTGACCGGTAAGGGGATCACAACCCTTGGTGTGGTGTCGCCTGCACCGGGCTCAGCCAGTGAGCGCCCCGGCCATTCCTATATAGGACCTGAACCCGCGCGGGAGCGTCGCTTCGCTCCCAGCGCCGCACTCTCCTGAGCGCGCCACACGGCCGGCCCCTATTGAATTTATTTATTTATTTTGTCTTTTTCGTGACCGGTAAGGGGATCACAACCCTTGGTGTGGTGTCGCCTGCACCGGGCTCAGCCAGTGAGCGCCCCGGCCATTCCTATATAGGACCTGAACCCGCGCGGGAGCGTCGCTTCGCTCCCAGCGCCGCACTCTCCTGAGCGCGCCACACGGCCGGCCCCTATTGAATTTATTTTGATTATTTTTATTTTCTAGTTCTCTTACTTTTTCATCTATACTCCCTTTTTGTTTAAGCATTCTTTTCTTAAAATTTACTGACAGATAAAATTGTATGTATTTAGCATGCACATGTTTTGAAGTATATATAACTATGGAATGACTAAATCTAATTAATTAACATATACATTATTACCTCACATAGTTATTGTTGTGGTGAGAATACTTTATATCCACTCTCTTGGCATTTTTCAAGAATATAATATATTATTAACTATAGTCACCGTGTTGTACAATAAATAGATCTCTTGAACCTATTCCAGTCTTTTTTTTTAGGGCATCCAGTTCTTTAAAGATATTAATTATGTCCTAAAAAAATAGTGTTCTTATGATTCCCGCATTGATTCTTTAGATCTTTTTGTTAGGTCTCAAATACTTGATCTTTAATTATCCATTTATACTTAAGAGTGAGGCACTAACACGCTGAATGCAAGCTCAGTGTGCAATGGGTGAAGATTTTTGAATAGCAGGCCTCACCGTACAGGGTAGCCATCCATTTCACTTTTCAGTATCCTTAGGTCTTTTCTCTCTGGTTAGTAAGTTTCTGCAAAAAGAAATTCCAGTCTTCTGTCTGGCAGTTATAAACCTGGCCAGCAGACTTTCATTTAATCCCCATTGTTAGTATAGCATCTCACCCAACTCGCATTTGTTTCTGATGTTCCAGAATCCAGAACTTCTCTGGTTCATCCTCTCCAGAGAGCAAGCTTCAATCCAGTCTTCTGTCAGAGGAAGATAAGGGTAACTAGTGGCTAGGCGGAATAAAGAAGATCTGGGAGTAGATTTATTGCCCCTTATACATATGAAAACAACCCTATTTTCCTTATACAATCCTATTGTCAGTCCTACCTCACTCCAGCAGACATATCTGATACATCTAATTCCTGAATCTTTCGAAAATTAAACACAGGAGGTTTACTTCTTACTGGCTTTCCCTACTGGAGACACAGATTTTTACTTTCTTCACTCTCCATCCACTTTCCAACTTTCAAAATTGTACTGATAGCTCTCATTTAACTGTGGTCTCCTCTCCCGTTCTTTATTCCTTGTGGGCTGACATCTTTTTCTTATTTATTGTAATTTTAGAGAGGTTTCAGGAGAAATCAGAGATTAATCCATGTATTTAAACTGTCATCATTAATGAGGAGTCTCATCTGTCACATACCCACCATCTAGCTTAACGTTAATAAAACATTACATATACAACCGAAGTAGCCTTTGTGCTCCTCTGATTAGCCTTTTTTATTTTCTAGGTATAAAATCATGTAATTTTCAAACAGTAATTTTTGTTCATTCTAATATTAATTAGAAAAAAATCTGAGAAAAATAAAAAATACAAAAAAAAGATAATATTAGAATGTTTTGTTCATCTTAGCAATATATCTCAAGCAGCATGTTAAATAGTTATAACAGGATATTCTTATTTTAGTCTTATTTTGAACGACAAAGTTGAGCTTTGTCACCGAAAAAAATGTTAGACTTTAGATTCAATATATTCTCTCAATTAAGAGATTTTAAAGGACAATTTTCATTGTGAATATGTATAAAATTTTTGTATACTACATTATGATTTTTCCTACTGTTTTCTATTAGTGTGATTTAAGAAAATAGCTTATTGAGGTATAATTTACATACTATTAAACTCAACCTTTTTTAATTATACAGAGAAAATATTTCTCCCAGTCTGTGGCTTGTCTTTTTTTAGTGAATAATTCAGCAGAATTTTAGTAAATATGTGGAGTCATACAACCATCATCACACTCAAGTTTTAGAACATTTCCATTATCCCACAAAGTTCCTTTGTGCCAGTTTGCAGTAAATCCCTATTCTTAGCTCCATCCATAGGCAACCATTGATCTGTTTTCTGTCTCTACAGAATTCTAGAAATTTCATATAAACAGAATCATACAATATGTTGTCTCTTGTGTCTGGCTCCTTTCACTTAGCATAACATTTTTGAGGTTCATCTATGTTGTAGCATGTATTAATAGTGTTTATTGCTGAATTGTATACCATCATATAGATATAACACATTCGTTTATCCATTCACCAGTTGACAGACACTTGGCTTTTTTCCCAGTTTTTGGCTATTATGAATAGCACTACTATGAGCATTTGCATGTGTTTATGTTTTTATTTCTCTTGGGTGGATACCAAGGAGTGGAAATGCTGGGTCATATGAGAAGTACATATTTAACTTTTTAAAAAACCAAACTACTTTCCATTTTTCATGCCCCCCGGCAATGTATGAGAGTTCTAGTTCCTCCATGTCACTGTCAACACTTTGGATGATCAGTCTTTTTAATTTTAGCCATTCTAATAGATGTATAGTAATATCTCATTTGGTTTTAATTTGTGCTTCCATAATGACTAATAATGTTGAGCACCTTTTCATATGCCCATTGGCTATTCATTTACCTTCTTTGGTGAAATGTCTATTCAAACCTTTTGCTCATTTTTAAATTAGGCTTTTTGTCTTCTTATTGATTGGTAGGAGTTCTTTATATATTGTTGATACAAATACTCCATCATATATATATAATTTGAAAATATTTTCTCCCAGTCTGTGGATTGTCTTTTCATTTTTCTAAAGGGACTATTCTGAAGAAAAGTTTTTTATTCTGATGAAGTCCAATTTATCAATTTTTTCTTTTACAGATGTGTTTCTAAGAGATTTTTTTCTATCCCAAGGTGATAAAGATCTTCTCCTATGTTTTCTTCTAGAAAATGTATAGTTTTACACATACATCTGTAATCCATTTTAAGTGATTTTTGCATATGGTGTGAGGTAGGTATCAAAGTTTTTTATACACATGGATATCCAATTGTTTCAGCACCATTTATTGAAAAGATTATCATTTCTTCATGGAATGGCTCTGGCATCCTTGTCAAAAATCAATTTATCAAAACAGTAAGGATTGATTGCTAGATTTTCTTTTCTGTTCCATCAATCTATTCCTCATGCCAATTCTACACTATCTTGATTACTGTAGCTTTATAATAAATTCTGAGATCCAGTAATGAAGTCCTCCAACTCTGTTCTTCTCTTTAAATTTGTTTTGAATACTCTCTATAAATATAAAAATTTCCTTTTGGACTCTCAGTTCTCTTCTATTAATTGGCACAGGCTCATCCTTGTGCCAATACCACAGTATCTTAATTATACTGACTTTATAAAATCAAGCAGTCTAAGTCTTCCAACTTTGTTGTATTTTTTTCAAATCTATTTTGGCTATTATAGATCATCTGTATTTCCACAACAATTTTAACACTGACTTGTCAATTTCTATCCAAAAAAAAAAAGCCTGCTGGAATTTTGAAGGGATTACAATGAATGTATAGCCACATCTGAAGAGAACTGCCATTTTAACAATATTGAATCTTCCAGATCATGAACATAAAATGTTACTCCATTCATTTAGAACTTCTTTAATTTCTTTCAGCAATGTTTGCACTTTTCAGCATACAGGTCATACATTTGCTATGTCAAACTTATTCCTAAGTATTTAACTCTTTTTCATGCTATTGTCAATGAAATTGTTTTCTTAATTTCATTCCTGGATTAATCATTGATGGTAAAAAAAAATACAATTGGCTTTTGTATACTGATTGTATATCTAGAGACACTGTCAAACTCATTTGTTAGTGTTAGTAATTTTGGGTAGATTCCTTAGGATTTTCTAAATGTGGGATTATGTCATCATGAATAAAAGTTGTTTCCATTTTCTTTTCCATTCTATGCCTCTTATTTCTTGTCCTTGCCTTATTACACTGGCTAGTGCCCCCAGTACAATGTCAAATAGAAGTGGTCAGAGCAGATATCCTTGTTTTGTTCCTGATTTTAGGGGGAAAGCACTCAGTCTTTAATCATTAATTGTGTCATTTGCCATAGATTTTTCCTCGACAACATTTAACAGGTTGAGGAAAATGTTTATTCCCTAGTTTAATGATAATGGGCACTGAATTTTGTCAAATGCTTTTTCTGTGTCTACTAAGAAGAGCATGTGATTTTATCCTTTATTCTCCTAATACGGTATTTATTTATTCTATTAATATGGTATGGTATATTACATTAAATTATTTTCAAATGTTAAACCAATGTTGTATTCCTGGGATAAATCCCATTCTGTCACGGTAGACAATCCATTTGATATGTTGTTGAATTTGGATTGTTAATATTTTGTTAAAGATTTTCACATCTATGTTCACAATGAATTTTCTTATGATGTCTTTGTGTGGTTTTAGTATCAAGGTAATTCTTTTTTTTTTTTTTTTTTCCTTTTTTTTTCGTCTTTTTTCGTGACCGGCAACGGATCGCAACCCTCAGTGTCGCACCTGTACTGGACCGGGACCGGCAACGGGATCGCAACCCTCGGTGTTGCGCCCACACCTCGCTCAGCCAGTGAGCGGGAACCGGTCTGTATGTGGGATCCGAACCCTCGGCGGGAGCGCCACCGCACTCCCAAGCGGCGCACTGTAGCAGTGTGCCACCGGGCCGGCCCTAGTATCAAGGTAATTCTGATCTCGTAGAATGAGTTCAGAAGTTATTTCCTCCTCTGTTTTCTAAAAGAGTTTGTGTAGGAGTAGTCTATTTGTTCTTGACCTAATTAATTTCTACTCAACCTTCAGACCTCATTTTAAGCATTAATTCCTCAGGGAAAGCTTATCTGACCTCCTTGACTACGTCCATTTCCCTTATTATAAGTGTGATAGCTTATAAATAATAACTCTTCTTCTTAGCATTTATCATAAAGCCATTTTTATTCATTAGTAGGATTATTTTTATCATTTCTCTCCCACTTTACTATAAGCTCCATGAAGAAGAAAAATGTTGATTGTTTTTACTCACCATTATGTAGATACAGCTACCGACACATAGTAGATAGGTACTCAACAAATATTTGTTAAATGAAGAATATATAATAGCTGTTTTAATTTTATTTTTGGTATTTCTCTGCTTTACTTTGGCTTATTACTATTTTCTTTCTCTAGATTCTTCAATATTAATCTGATTCATTGTAACTCTTTCTTCTTAGCCAATCTAGATATTTTTAAATATAGACATTTATAGTGATAAAATTTCATCAAGTATTACTCTGGAAACATTCTATAGATTTTGTTATAATACCCATATTTTTATTTCTATCCTTCAAAAACACAAATATGAAGTAGCTTCTCTACTCAAAAACCATCAAAATCTTCCCATTTTCTACAGATCCGTATATAAAGTTCTTAGTACAGTAATTACGTAAGCTCCAAAGATATTTATGGCCTATCCACCCCTCTCCATAGCTTATACTCCAATCATATTAGGCTACTTGTTGTTTCCTTAAACAAGTCTTATACTTCTGCTTGTTAATTCTTTTCCTCTTGTGCTCAGCAGCCAGAAAAATGTCTTAAACATAATAGCTCAATAAATGTTTGTGGAAGAGTTCATACTATTTTTCAAAATACAAGTTAAGGGCCGGCCCGGTGGCGCACTGGATAGTGTGCCGCTTGGGAAGCGCGGCGGCGCTCCCGCCTGAGGGTTCGGATCCCACATATAGACTGGTTCCCGCTCACTGGCTGAGCGAGGCGCGGGAGCGACGCCGAGGTTTGCAGTCCTGTTGCTGGTCCCCGGTCCGGTCCGGGGGCAACACTGAGGGTTGCGATCCGTTGCCGGACACGGAAAAAAGACAAAAAAACAAAAAAAAAAAAAAAAAAAAAAAAAAAGTTAAATTTTTTTAAATTTTTTTCATTTATAATTTTGAATTATAATTTTTTTTTTTTAATTT
>NW_007727163.1:388661-409310 GCF_000696425.1 Galeopterus variegatus | reverse complement strand
CACGGAAAAAAAAAAAAAAAAAAAAAAAAAAAAAAAAAAAAAAATACAAGTTAAGATTTTGTAAATTTCTGTCATTTATAATTTTGAATTATAATTTTATATATGTAATTTTAATTACTTAATAGTGCTGTGATCTGATGTTAATATTTATTTATTAAGATTTCTTTTCCTTTTCCTTTTTCTTTTTTATTTTTTCTTTCCTTATTTTTTGTTTTAAAAAATAATCTGTATTTGTGTTAATCTATTTTTAAATTGCATTAAATACTTTTTGTATACTAAACTTTGGCCAATAGTTGTCTAAGACCTAATTAAATATATCCTGGCTTTTGTCCCAAACCGTTAGACTGTGAAACCCATGGAAGCAAGAACAACATCTATCTTTTTCACTGTAGTCTTAGCACCTAGTATGTGTGTGGCATATCGACACCGTAAATGTTTATAGTTGTCTTTAATTTCATTCCTCCCACTGCTGCCAAATTAAAAAGTAGACATTAAAGAGTTTTTAGGTAGATTATCCTATGAGAGAACAATGAATAAAAATATTCATAATGGATGGGGTTCAATATAGCAACTCAATTCCTAGTGTGAATTAAGATGTTCTAGAGCAGGATACAAACACAATTCCTGCCCTTAAGGCCTTAACACACACAGGTTAACAAATGACTTTGATACAGTGCACAAAAGGGAAGGTACATGATAAATAGCATGGAAATCTTTAAACTGCCTAAGGGAAGGAGGTAAGTAAGGAAACTCTAAAACACTAAGTAAAATCCTTTTAAGTATAAGGAAACCAAAACCCAGACAAACTACAGTATCTTGTCAAGATCACAAGGCTAGATATCACAAAACAAGATCTCTCAGTTCTGTGCTCTATTATACCATACTTACTATTAATACTGTTTAGCAGCTCACGAAAGAATAATAGGATGAGATTTAGAGACTTAGAAAATAAAATTTGGAGATTTATTCATCCTAACCCCATATATTCCAATAATATAAATAATCAAGGATGACACAAAATTGTGAAAAGTTAGGCAGGTACCATGTAGTTCAAACAGCTTTCTGGTTAAAAGGAATGCACCCTAAGTACTGGTTAAATGCATTTCACCAAAGAGATGTAAACATCCCAGTCCAATCAGTGTGACTTAGAAATAAATTCTATTAAGTTGTATTAACCCATGTCAAAAAAAAGAAAAAAGGTGTTAACAGAGGGTCTGCAGCAAATCTTTTAAAAAGAGAGTTCAAAAACGAGAATCTGCTGGCATTTATCATCACGTTCCCAGAAGTGAGAACCTGAATCTGTAGATCTAAGTATTAAAGTCAGTAGAGAGATACATTCTTTTGAGGGCCAGGAATGGTTCTTTAGGCTTTTCCATATCTCTCAAGACTATCCAGTTACACTTGGCTATCAAGTAACCATTCCATGACTAATTTGCACCAGCATCCCTATACATCTTGATCCCACCACAACTCTGACTTTGGAATATTGGATTATTTAACCTTCTCTTCCCCTATTATAAATCAATAAACTGGCATTGTAAATGATATGTCAGTTTTTGGTTGCTTGGTTAGCATAAAATAACCTAAGAATCTGCTCGGTTCTAACGGCAGTGTAGAAAAAAGTTTAAGAACCTGAAAAACTTAAGACCATTACTGTAAACCAGTGATTGAAAAAATGGAGACCCACAGGCTGGAATAAGGCAATAAACAGATTTTATTTGGCTTGCACAGCTTAAAAATAGAAGAAAAAAAAATATGCTCATAAAAGTCTGGACATTTCACATAAAAAATAAATATTTCTACTTCTCTTGAAAAATCAAAAACCCTGGCAATACTGGACCTGCATTGCCATATGGAAAAAAACTGGCCAAAGTTAAATAACCATAGCCCCATTTATATGGGACATTTGCCCTCTAATTCATCATAGACCAACCACGCCTTTCTATTTCCCCAATACTGAGGCCAAATTTCAACTGTCATTGTCATTATGCTTGCACTACTGGTTTTCTTATAAACTTCAAAGTATAAAGAACGCCATACTTGGTGGATAAGTGCAGATATTTTTAAGAGTAAGTACAGTCCACTCTTCACATTAATGCATTAACACAAATCTATAATCCAAGAAATCAATTTACCTTAATCTGAGTCTGTTCGATTGACTTTTCCCATATCTGCTGATCATATGCTCCAATCTGAAATAAGAAGCAGGCTAATTAAATGACACAAAGGAAATCCTTATATTTAAGTCAAGCCTCACAAAATTCACTAATCTATTAAGTATGGTATCTATCAATACGATATCTGAAAAATGTTTGTGCTTCTCAGAATTAGAATAAATTAATATTTCCAGGGACTGTTTCTTCAAAAATCTAAAATCGCTGAACTTAAAAATAAGTTAAAAAGCAATGCCCCAAATATTTGGAATTAAGTATTACCTTAAAAGATATTTCCACTTCTTAAGGAAAACAGCAATAGGAAAACTAGAGAGGAATAAAAAGCAAGGGACAGACAGCTCAATAAGAGCTGTGCAGATAAAGGCTTCATGTCTTTAAAAAAAAAAAAAAAACAAACCAATTTGATCAGAAGCAAACTTTCAAAGCATTGCTGTGGCGATGTATATGCTGCCTGAACAAGGGAAGTGACTTGAAAATCTTATTCTGAGACCTGGAACTGGGTTTAAAAGACATAATGACCTTGTACATCAATTTTCCATTTATGTCGAAATATCATATGAGAACAGCTGGTACTACCAAACTCAGGGGAAAGTAACATGCTATTCTCTGTAGGAGCTTTTTGCAGGAAGTATGCTTTACAAATGAAAAATATTGATATTACCTTCTTTTGGTACCACGAAATAGCATCTCTCTCATTTGAGGCCATCTGTGTCTCCAGCCAGAGAATGGGATTTCACTGAAAATGAAGGAAAACCAGTCGGTGAGTCCAGTTGCTGAGGGTTACAGTTTGGGTAGGACTCGAAAACCGCTTCTCTCAGCCTCTCATGAGCTTCTGACTGTCTCTTTCTCCGGCTGTTTGCCAGGGAAAAAAACAAAAGACCAGGCGCAGTGGCGACCTGAGAAGCCTCTGCAATGTTTTGGGGGAGTGTGTTCACGGATGCAAGGGAGGGGCACCCCTTTCTCCACTCACCAGCGCCCGGCCCTCACCTGGTGTCCGCTGCCCCGCAGGCCGGCGGCCAGGCCCTTTCCCTTCAGTGGCCCCGGCCGGGCCGTGAGGCCGGGGGCGAGGCGGGCCGGGCAGGCAGCATCTTCCCCCCGAGGCGGAGACGCCGGCTGGGCCGTTACCATGGAGACTGCCGAGGCCGCCGGCAGCTCAGAGACCAGAGGAAGGCAAGTCTGTTGCCACAGACTCCGCGCCCTCCAAACCCGACCTACAGGGTCACCGGCTGAACAAAAAATAAGCAAAGAAAGAACTGGGAAGTGAGGACGATAAAAAGTGAAGGAAGTCTTCGCTAGGCCTTCTCTGCCGTCGCTACGGCAACGGCGAAAGGCTCTGCGCCCAGCCGAATAAGACAGGTGCGGAAGCCCCGGGGCCGCGGAGGCAGAAGCGGCGGGGCGGCGGCACTAGTGCTCCCTGGACCGAACCGGGCCGGGGGCCGGCCGACAGCGGACAAGGGCAGCTCTGCAAGTCACCACACAGCCGGTCTCGGCTTCCGCTTTCCGGCTTTCGCTCTCGAGGTGGCTCCGCCCCTGGCCCGGGCCTTCCCTCCGAGCCTCGGTCCAGACTCCGGGACCGAGGGGTTGGGGAGGCACACTGCGATCCGTGGCCAAGAGCAGCTCCCCCAGATCACCCGTCAGGTCTCAACTTAAAAGTCACTTCCTCAGAAAAGACATTCCCATCCATCCATCTAAAGGAGGTCGGCTCTGATATTCTAATGGTTACCGGTTCCTGGCTTTGGAGCACTTATCTGTGTTTCATTACTTAATATCGCTTTTCCCCACTGGGCTGCGGGCTCCCTGAGGTCAGAGACGGGGGCCTGGCACGAGCCTGGCACATAGGTTCTCAGCATTTGTTGAATGAATGAATGTTCGCGTGAATTTACGCTGCCCTGGGACGAAAGGCCTGACAGGCTGCGACTGACTCCCTCTGCCGCTCCCCAGCAGCTCTGGGACTTGGGCTTTCTCAAGGGCTAGGGAAGAGGAGGGACGAAGCTTAGGGCAGTCCCAGGAGACTTTTCCCAAATTAGGGCAAGGGAAGGGGCAACGAGAACTGACTGTTTCTAGGTGAAGAATTCAAGCCGGCTGTTAGAGATCAGGAGGAAGGCACAGTCGCGCCCTAAACTGAAATAAAGGATATGTTAATGGGGTTTTTAAGCCGCAATCCTCCTCCTAGATATGAATATATTTTCCCATTAATAAACACTGACCCCTAACGGCCATTCTCACCTTATTTGAAGCAGTGTTTCTGCCTGCAAACAGCATGTAGCAGCACTTGGATCAGGTAAAGCTAACGACAGATAACAGCTACCATTTGGGAAAGCTTAACGTGCATGGTACTAAATGTTTTACAGACATTTCTTATAATCCATTAAAACGGCGTCAGGTGGAAGTTATTCCCATTTTAGCGATGACGAAAATCGACTAAGATGAAAGTAACTCCCATAGGACTGATTTTTAAAAATTATTTCACCCAGACTTATTTTTATATTACACACATTGGCGGTGGTTTCCTTCTGTTTTTGCTCCAACAGCTTTTCCCTTCCTTAGGGCTAAACATTACAATTCTGTGGGGGTTCAAAACAAATGGCCAATTTAAAGGGAAAAAATAGAAGTCATTTTTCACATATCTACATATTTGCTTTAAGACCTAAATTATATTACTATCAAAAATATTTCACTTCGTTGTTTAGTGCACAAAAGGTTTTGGGGGGAGTGTGTGAAGGAACTGAGGCAGGTAAGTTGCATTAGTGAATAATGGTATGTAGCAAACCATTTTTCAGGAACCTTTTCAGTGCTTCCAAAGGCTGCCACTGAGCATGGCGTGAACTTTGAACCCAGAACTGGATTCAAATCCCTGCTCCCACTAATGAACTATTTGATCTTAAGGCAATCTATTCAACCTAACAAGCCTGTTTTGTCACCTGCGTTATGAGATAATAACCTTCTTACTAAAGGCTGTAAGGATTAAGAGATACACTCATATAAAGTGTATATGGCACTTTACATATAAAGTATCTGGCCCACGGCATTTACTCAAATGTTAGTTCCCTTCCTTTACTTTCCTAATCAGAACAAAGGGCTATCAGTGCTTAGGACAGGTATCTCAAAGAGAGGTTCACACAAACAAAAACTGATGAGGAAAAACATCCATTTCATGTGTCATATTATACATCAGTGACATCTGAAAAGTCTACACACGACCCTCATTAATAGTCCATGCACTTTCAATATCGACATCACCAGAATAAAAATTTAAGATTGTCTTCTCATAAGTAGACATAAACCAATTTAAACAGCAAGAGGCATAACTGCCACAAAGGCCAAGCGTAATTTTTCTTCTTCCCCAAAACTAGTTCCTCCTCAGTATGGATGGAATTTTCCCCAGACATCTATGACTTTTTAAGAAAGAAAAGTCGTAAGGCTTTCTAAATTATTTTTTTAAATAATAGGGGACAGAGAAGGGGAGGGATTAGTATTCTAAAAACAGGTTCCAGGTATCTAGAATTCACATGTGCTATTCGTTTTGTGATGAAACATCAATAAAGGACAAATCAGACTTTGTTTATTAAAAAAATACTTTACAGGAAAAAAAAATTCTATGCATTCCATTGTCCTATTTTACAAAGAAATAGCTTAACAATTTAACACGCTCAGACAGCTACAAAAAAGCACTGTGTTAAAAGGATTATTATTCACACAAATTTAGATTTAAGACTATTCATTAAAAACCTTTTTTAAACACTCGTTAATATCAATAAACAAACTAAGGCCACACAACGCAAATAGTCCGCCAGGCAAATTATACATTTCATCTATATGCAAAGACCTCTTAGATAAATTAAAGCCACAAGAAAAAAAAGTCTAAGCTGCCAATCAAAATGGAGTTTAGTCACAGAAAACACTATTACGTGAAAATTTACAACATGTGATAGAAGTAGTACATAAGTATTTCTTTAGAGGGAATTGAAAAGTGCTATATTTTAAGAGACAGTGCTCTCAACAACATGCACAAGTGGATTCCAAAAAATGTGTGAAGAAAATGGAAGGCCATAATATTTATGGAGATACTTGCTTTTAAAGCAACAAACTCTCAGGATGAGGATGGGTCCCCTATGTGCCAAAGAAAAATGTTTGTATTGTGCATTTCCTCTACTTGCATGACCAATAAATATAACTACAACCTGTTTTCAAAACATATAACTTAGCACAAATGTGAATCTCTGGCATGTGCTAGTGAAAGGTTCTTTTTTAAAAAACTGTAGCAATAATAAAACATTTATTAGAAAGACACAAACTCAAATATCCTAAAGGCATAAATGCAAATTTTTAATGGCAAATACAGATGAAAATATAATGGACTAACATTAATGATTAAGAATATATTCACTAAGGGTTTTCATGGGTTTTGGAGTCTTGTTCCTATATTAGCTTTCTAGACAATAATATTTATATAGGGAAAGGCAATAAGCAAAAGTTTCTCCAGCCATTAAGTGTGACCTTTATGTCTACTAAGATTGATGCGAGGCATCTTTTCCTAAGGTTTAGCAAAGAATTTTATATAATAAGCTCCTTTTCCCCCTACAAGAGCTTGTAGTATTGGTCAGCTGATATTCCAAATGTCTCTTAAGGGTAAAGGACACTTTTTAAAGTCTTTAATTAAAAATAATAAAGTACCAGTTAAACAAATTCTAAATACTGAATAAGCAAATTAAAAGTACAATTAAGCCTAGGAATTCATTTTTATAGAGTTAATACTTTGGGGGGGGGGACTAGTATGTAGGTTTCTATTATTGCTTTATGAATTTGGGATACCTCCTTGAATCATAATCCTACTCCTAGCATAGCTTAGTAATTAGAGAATGACTTCAGGGGCAGGGGGAAGACGTTTATACTTTTTAATGGATAACTAAAATCATTCTACTTAACTAAATTAGGAATATTCATTTATTGGGTCCTTTCCATAAGCACATTTTTAAAATATCCCTCTGCTCCACAAAATACTAAAACTTATAACCACATTCTGCAAGTAATCTCAAGAGTTGGCACAATGGATAATATACCAAAAAGGAAGATCGGCTTAAATTTCAGTTACATCTTCACTGCCATCACTACTTTACAAATCAGAAGATGCCAGATTGCTCCATGCCTCACTCCACCAAACCAAATAATTTAATAATTTTAAAAGTTGCAATCATTTGTATCACTAAACTAGGATACATCTTTGAAAGCAGTAAGAAATGCAAAACTTCTGCCTTTATATTCATCAGTCTTTAAAGCATGCTATTAAAATCTAATACTCACTCACATAGGACAGTTTCCAGGTATATTATTAGCTAAATGTTTCTCTCCATTCTATTGCAATTCTAACATACAATGAATTTATTAGTACATGATTTTAAACATTTTTTTATATTCTTTTACTGTGTTTATATTGGAGGTGAGGGTAGAATGTTTTATAAAAGGAAAATGGGGATTTGCTTTTGATTGTAGGTCTTTGCAGATCCGCTGGTTCCTGAGTTATATATACACAGTGCTGGCTGTCAGGAGACAGTCTCCTTGTTTATTAGCAATGACCAGCTTAGATGACAGATGGCATCTGCTGGATGGCAAGTGGGAGATGGGGAAATTGGATCTTGGAAGACAATAAAAATAAAAATAAAAATTTTTGCTGTAACAACCTTGCTCTTCATGATTATTTTAAAAAGCAAATGTTGCCTGAGAAGAATTTTACTTTGCACAGCATGGTAAAGCTCTATGAAATTCTTCTGGACAGAAAAATAAAAACAAGAAATAAACCAAATCCACACACTTTGTGATTAACCCCCACCCCGACAAAAGAACAAAAACCACCCTCAAAGGCAGGTCGCTTAAAACTAGTCTTGATTAACTAGAATTTACCCTAGAATTTATACCCAAGATTGAAAAACACCCCTGCAATAATCACATTACCTTTCATACCATTCTAATAAACTTATTTACAAAGATAACTAAAACCAACATCACTTCCAATTCATAAATGGTTTACATTGAAACACCTCCCTATTTGTCTTCATCCTTTGTAACAGAGAATACATACATATACATATATATAAGGAATAATACAGATTCTAACTAATCACTGCAGTATTTGCTGATGGTTACTTTCCTATCGCTTTACACAGTGACCTCTATACTTTGCTAATATGCATTTAACTACACAACAATATTGCACAAAGTAATATTTATATAAGATTTAACCTATTGCAGAGTATTTTAGAGAAAATTCATATTTGATTTTCAAAAGATGCAGCTAAGTTTTCATGGTTGACAGACAATAAAAAGCAGCATCTTTTTTTTGCCTATGTTAATGTAAATATTTCAATTCTCACCAACCAGGAAAAAAAAAATCTCCAAATTGCACTGTAACCAGGTAGATACAAGAATCTGGTCTTAGGTGTGGGAAGTACTCTTCCTTTAATAAACAAAAGGCCTACTGTATTAGTAACTAAGAAAAAGGGTAATGCATATCATGTTAACATTCTAAAATGACAGAAAGTTAAGACCACACTAGCTATATGAAATGTGCCTGTTTGTGAATAAAAAAAAATTTAAATACTCAGGCACTAAGCATTAAACTACCTGACACTCTAGGATGAAATCTAGTGCCACATTCTTTATTAAAAACAGCAACATAGAGTAATAGTAAATAAACCCAGGTATTCACCAGTTAAAACTGAATTGAAGTGTCTCAACAGTATTTATTTATCATGAAGAGGCTGATGCCACGTGACAATACTTATCCTAAATTTGATGCTGAAAATATGACACCCTCATCAGAAAGACTGATATCATTCTACAAGTTGGACACTTACAATCAGTTTAGGAAGCAAAAGTGTCCACACAAAATGTGAGGGTGCTAGGAAGCAGAACAGTAGAGTATCATGTCAACATTATCTCTTTTACCAAAATAACTTCCACAGTTACCATATATTCTAGAAGAGATTAATGAACCATGGATAATGAATGACCAAGGACTATTGATCTTCAGATTTTTTTTTTAATTGAAATATCTGCTGGGCTTTAAATAACAGATACAAAAAAGAGAATTTGGATCAGGAAGTGCTGTGTTCTCTTTTGTTGAGAAACCAGAGAGCCACTGAATTTTCCTTAGTTTTTTGTTCTTTATGGTTGGGACTACTTACCTCTTGCTCATGTACCTGACACAGGAACTCTTTCCTGCAACCTATGCCATTTTTACTGTAGAAATTGAATCTGTGCCATAAGGACACAAGTACTAAACCATAAATCTGATGGTTTACCATTAAAAACAGCAAATATGGCAAAAAACAAGTCAAGATAAAATTAAGGGAAGTGAATAATTTACCAAATAAGAATGTTATTCCAGATAATTCTCATTTTGATTTGAAGAAGAGATTGAATTGTTACCTCACACCTTAAAACAGAAAGTAGCAGCAGACCCACTATTACATATTGTACTAACGGGATAAGATACAACTCTTAACTTTGCATAATCTGTATAAAAAAGATATGCTTGACATTTGTGGAATGTCATTTCTCTTTATAGAATTATAGGCAAGATTTCTCCAATAAAACTTAACTTAAGCCAGTTATAAAACTATAACTTCACATCAAAATCTAAAAAAGTTAAAAATGTGTTTGAATATGTACATATCACACAGGAGTGCTTGAATGTTCTTGCAGATTGTTTTGCTGGTCAGAGTCCAGTCTACTTTCCACCTTTAAAACTGGAATAGGCTGAGTCTTCTGATCTTGCTGTAGATGAAGTTCTGATGAAGGTGAGAAGGATGATGAAGCAGTTGTCAAAAGCTGCATTTCTGTGCATGTTTCTTCAGATTCAGTTTTTATCCTAACACATTGGGAGTCGACTTCTAAGTCTCGCTTTCCAGTTAACCCACAATCCATGTTAGAATTGCTGTCTGTGTTTTGAGTGGTTTCCACAACCGGGTGGTACTGTTTAAGTCTTATATGCCAAGCTAAGCTGCACACTGCTGACACTGTTTTGAACTGATGAATGACATTTCTAGGGATGAAGTAGATATCATTGTCGCATAGCTGAATTCTAGCATAACGAATGCCTTCCCGCCTCATTTGGTTTAGTTTGGCTTCATCCACCCACTGTACACACTGAAGAGAGGGAAAAAGTTGCAAGAGACTTTAAAACATATAATAATTTAGTAAGATAAAATATTATAATTAGCCCAGGGAAACAGTAGGGACAAGATGTGTTACAATGACAATCAAACTGAAGTTAAGCAATACTAAATTATATATAACTTTCAAAAATTTCCTGTAATGCTTGGGAATATTTTTCCTCACATTTTACTACTTTTCTAGTAACAAAATATAGGTTAAAGTCAGGATGGCCTAGGGAATCATTTAAATTAATATTTCAAACTGCAGCTAAATATCAGTGTCTTTCCCACACAAGGGCAACATCTTATCTTCTCCTTCTGTGTCTTTCAACCTTTTCCAGGTGAGGGCACACAGTGCAATAAGGTTAACAAGTGAGACTGCTCATGGCAGGAACTGAGGAGCCTTGGCCTTTTGACCATCCCAGGCCCACCAGGCATCCCAAAGATTAAAGGTATCTTGAGCATTCTGCTTGGGAAGCTCTGCTCTAATGATTTTCAGCACATTCCCCCATAAAAACCCCCCATTACAGCCTTTAATAGTAATTAAATTAAATTCACTATCCTATGTATCCAACCATAATATAAAATGCGAAATAAAATGAGTACAGATACTTATTTCCAATATCTCACTCAAAGGGTAGGTAATAAAAAAACAAGAGTTATTACCTGGGAAACTGGAGGTTCATGAAGGTCTAACTGAAGTCTCTGTACAACATCAGTAAAATCCTCAGCATGAAAACAGATCACATCTTTGGTTATGCGAGGTTGATCACTCCTAAGATTAACAAAATTAAGTTTTAGGGACAAGCATCTGACGATGGAAAATGACAAATTTCAGTTTTCCTGTTCCTGAAAATGCTACTACTAGCACAGAAACAGATGCATAGCTTCTAAGAACTAAGTATACACTTGCTTCTTTAATCAATTTTCAAAAAACAACAGTAAAACATTTTTTTTTTCCTTTTTGTCTTTTTTCGTGACTGGTAACGGGATCGCAACCCTCGGTGTCACGCCCGTACCGTGACCGGCAACAGGATCGCAACCCTTGGTGTCGCGCCCGCACCGCGCTCAACCAGTGAGCAGACCGGTCTCTGTATGGGATCCGAACCCTCGGTGGGAGCACCAACGCGCTCCCAAGCACCGCACTCTACCGAGTGCGCCACCGGGCCGGCCCATAAAACAATTTTTTAAAAAAATCAGTTAGTTGTTGCAAAATTAAAACAATGGCTAAAATATAGTTTTATTCTAAACTAGTTGTATTTGCAGTTCTCTCACCATTTTTGCTTCTCTATGTCCTAAGCTTTGTTAAAATTGGGCTCCAAATGAATGAATGTACAATTGTGCAGCCACTATAAAAAACAATCTGGCAGTTCCTCAAAAAATTAAAAATAGAATTACCATATATGATCCAGCAACTTCACTCCTGGATACATACACAAAAGAATTGAAAGCAAGGACATGGAGAGATATTTACACACCCATGTTCATAGCATTACTCACAATAACCAAAATGTGGATGCAAACCAAGTGTTCACCAACAGATAGAAAGATTAACAAAATGTGGTATATACATACAGTGTATTAATATTCAGCCTTAAAAGGAGATTCTGACCGTTGCTACAACATGGATGAACCTTGAGGACATTATCCTAACAAATAAGCTAGTCACAAAAACACAAATACTGTATGATTCCACCTAAGTAAGGTATTTAAAGTAGTCAAATTCATTAAACAGAAAGTAGAACAATGGTTACCAGAGTCCAGGTGTGAAGGGGAGAAAGGGAGTTGTTTTTCAATGGATATAGAGTTTCAGTTTTGCAAGATGAAAAAGTTCTAAGATCTGTTTCACAACAATGTGATTATACTTAACATTATTGAATGTACATTTAAAAATAGTTAAGATGGTCAACTTTATGTTACGTGTATTTCACCATAATTTAAATAAAAATTGGTCCTCAACCTTTTAGAGTCCACATTATCATATACAACATTAACCAGCATTGCAGTTGAGTTCCATTAACTTACCATTCACCAAACTGTACAGCTTTCAAAACCCCAACTGCAGCCGTACTCTGCCAGTCAAACCCCTGACCTACATGATCAGCATGAGCTCTTGTCCTATCTTCAAAGAGAACTTCACGGGGTTCACTGGTCCGAGGAAGGTACTGGAGATTTTTTATTTCATTCATTGATCTAGAGTTGATTTGGTTATGAAACAAAGGGAAAGCAAGGAAGAAGGGGACAAAAAAAAATTATTAATGGCTGTAAGGTGAAAAACTCTGCTGAAATACCAGATTTAAATAAGATGAAGGCTAAGAAGAGTTCAGTGACTTTGATCATTAGCTTTTAACACACTACTGTAATGCTTAATGTGATTACCTTCCTCTTGCTATAGATCATAATAAAGTAGAAGCTATAGTTTGGATTAGACTCTTGTATTTAAACATATAAAATTTGGTTGTCCAGCAACAGAAAATACAATTCAAAGTTTAAGGCTGTCTTTTTTGTTTGTTTTTTGGTGGCTGGTGTTAAGGAGACTCAAACCCTTGACCTTGGTGTTATAACACGGTGCTCCAACTGAGCTAAATGGCTAGCCCTGTATGCTTCTTTATCCTCAGTCACCCTCATTTCCAACTCTCAAAACACTACTAGACCTCTGACTCAAGATGGCAACCTGTGCGTCCATGTGATCTCCTTCCACATTAAAATGAAAGTAAAAGGCTTCAAACTAATATTGGAGAGAGGGCGTTTGAGGCAGGAAAGGGTGGCAGTATAGATGAAGCAACTCACGGCCAGACATCTCCTCAGATTCTGGCTAACAGTATGGAAGGGAAATTTCCCTTCCATACTATTAGCTGAGGAGATGTCTGAGAAGGATCCTAACTGCTAAGAAAGAAGTACAAGAAAAGGCAGTCTCTTCTTCTATTAGATATAATCAGATCCAGATGTGATGCCTAGAACTGCTATAGCCATCCACCAACCATAAAGGAAGACAGTGTAAGTACAAAGCCTGGGCAAAGAGAACAATAAAGCAGAGAAAAGAAAAGAACCAAGTATTGAGCCTAGAGAAAAGGAAAGAACCTAGTACTGAACCATATGGTGCCTAGAGCCAACCTCTCTGTACTTACTGATATAAAGAATGACAAACGCTTTATTTTATGAACCAGATTTGGTCAAAAATTTTGTAGCTTACAGTCAAAAACATCCTGAAAAACTTTCAACCAAAAAACTGCATATTCTTCTCTAAACATACTAAACTTGCCATATGAATAGAACTAACATATAATAGAACTCTGACATATAATTTAATATCTACTTCTATGCCAGTTCCTCTAAAGTGTTGACACCTACCTTTTGACAAGTCTCACTGAAATACGAATAGAATTCTGAATAAGCCCAATGCTTTATTCTAAAATATGAATGGGTCAACCAAGAATCACCAGATATCTGAAGATAGCAGACTGACAGAGAAAGACCAAAATAAACACTGCTGAAATTTAAAAATTCAAAAGAAAGGTTTGAACACATAAGTCAAGTAAATGTCCCAGAATCAAAAGCAAAGAGTACCAGGAAATACGAGGATAACCAAACCAGGAAATCTATTCAACCAACAGTAGTTTCAGAAAGAGATAACAGAGATGAAATTACCAAAGCAATTAAGCAAAAAAAATTCCCAGAAAAAAAAAGACAAGAATCTTAAAATTGAAGGGGGCTACCAAACACCAAAAAGGATGATTAAAAATAAGAATAAGAATGAAAGACCAAAACAAAAGACATCATTGTGAAACTTCAGACTGCCAGTGATAAGTAGAGAATGCCATAGGCTTTCAGACAAGAAAAAAATAGGTTATCTACAAAAGAACAAAAATTACACTGGCATTAAGATTTCTCATAAATAATATCAGATGCTAGAAGACACTGGAGCAATGCTAAAAATCCTAAGGGAAAATAGAAACTCGAGAATCCAGCTAACCTATGAATCATATTTAATGACAGAAAAAAAAAAAATTCAGACATATAATGACTCAGAATACCTTCATTTTCTTAGAATATTATTTGATAATGTGCTCAAGCAAGAGAAGGAAATAAACCTAGGAAGATGACAACCACAGGTTAATGCAGAAATGCATTAAATGAGAAGTCCTAGGCTGTTAACTGTGAAATAAGCCTTCTACACTGAAGCAGGAAAACATGGAGCTCCAAAAGATTTCCATGTAAAAAACTAATGTGTTAGAACAAATAGTATGATAAAAATTCTGGAAAGACTTGAGGATATGATAAAAGGACAGAATACAAGGTTAACTACCAAAACCCTCAAGAAAAAAAAAAAAAAAAAGATGTTATATAAGAAAGCCATATTCAAATAGATGAGAAAGTCAGTGTGGTTCCATTTTCTGCTTAAAACCATACTTAGGTCTTACACGCTTTGTCAATAGGTGGATTCTAAGATTTGAAATCCAATAAATGGTGTTTATAATATTATGAGTAGCTATGCTTACTGCAGACCCAACCAGTAGGCTAAACATTAGTTTTCTAAGGTTCCAGTTTTATGTTGTCAAAGGAAGAATATACAAAAAGATCTTTCTTTCCTGTATTTCACCTAGGTACTCAAAATCATATCACACTTTAGTTTCATATTTGGATCATCCATTTTTTTTTCTTTAAATTCTTCTGTTTTCCCTGCAGTTTCTGGTTGCCCTTTATTGAGGGGGGACATACACTTTTCTAAAACACTTCTTTTAACTTTGTTAAAAAGAAATAGCCTACATATCTAAATATTTTCCATTCTCTTTATTACTTAAGATACATTCATTTTCCTGGAAGCAGACACATCTAGACAAGATCCTGTTAGGGCCAGATTATGAAAGATCCCCTTGAAGACCACACTAAGGAGTTTGATCTTTTATCCTGCAGGCAGCCAGGACCCAAGTTTTATGAAAAGAAGTAAAACTTAAATTGTTTTTTAGGACAACATCTCACCCTGATGATTGTGTAATGAATGGGCTGGACTAAAGAACTGACAACTAGATTTACTTAAGAGAGCTCTTCAAATAATCTAGACAAATGGTTTTTAAACTGTGCTCAGGTCTCAATCATTTTTATAAGCAACCAACTACAGAAAGTGGTTTTGTTTCTTTAAGAAAAATAAATGTTTACCGTCGTCTTTTAAAGGGTGACTTTGGCATATCTGCTGTAGGGATCATCTGTTCTCCTGGCCTTACCCACATTATAGGTCCATCATCACTCTGGGACCTACACTGGAGTCGGAGACTGGAAAGTGTACCCCAGGGCAAAGTCATCTAGAAATCAGATGAATGAATCACATTAAAAATATTTCTTATACTATTTACAAGTTAATCCTCCCCATCCAAATAAAAATTCTAAGAAGCTTTTTTTGCAAGTGTATATAAAGAAATAAATACTATATACATACTAAATTATATTTTAAGAAGAATAAATGAAGTTAAGTATTATTTACCAATACTCTTCTAAATATTTCTATTAAAAACACTGAATAAAATTTAATTTCAATAGGCAAGGTTAGCTTAATACTCTTTAATATAAAGTGCCCATTTAAGTAATGATCAAAACTTTAGTAATCTAAATTAATACTTACTTTCAGAAATGGTGATTCTTCTAACATATCAAGGAACTCTGGGAAATAATCACCAACTTCTTCATCTACTGCTCCAACAAGACTTATCTGCCGCATAGGACCTGCTCGGTAGGTGCCACAGCAGTATGTCCTGTTGACCTGAGATGAAATGAAAGATGGGGGAGAAAGGACTGAAGTACACTATAATATAATTAAAGAATTAGAATAGGGTATTATTTCCAAAGTTGCTATTTCTTCTACATTCTAATAACTCAGTGGTCAGTACCTTGGATAAAGTTAATAGTTTCAGAGGCACCCAAGCACACTGACAAATACATTGATATGACATGTGCCACAAACAGAAAGTTTCAATGTGCAAGTTACTATACTCCTAACATTTTAAAATATTGAGGACATTAAGATAAACTTCTCTAAGAATGATAATTTTTGAACTTTGTAAACACTTTAAAGTGTGATCTTTGGGGGGGGGGGGAGACAGTAAACAGGGAAATTGACAGGGCAGGAAAAAAGACCACTCTTCAGATTAATCTTCCATATTCATTATGTATTCCCTAGCTTGAAAGTCTTCACTTCAGGCCAAATACCAGGCTGACTATTATCAAATCCAATCTCCCATTGCTTCCACATAAGAGCCTCCACTTCAGGTAGGCTGATCTTTTTCTTTACTAAATTTATGCCAAACTTATTTCTATCTCCCCTTGGAATGTCCTCTTTTCTGTCAACCCAAATGTTCAAAGTCCAGTTCAAGAGGTTTTTTTTCCTGGAAGACTTCCTGGTCACCCTCAATGATCTTTCCCTTTTCTGAAGTCTAATGTTATCTGCAAGCACATATACATTTTCTCTATATCAACTGTTAGGGAATATCCTACTAAAAATTTGCAGCCCAGAGCATTCTATCTAGCATTCAAATGGAATCTACCAATTGATTCCATACAATCTGATATTATTCCTCTAGTCATTTTACATGTGTTCTTATCCTATCTCTAATTTAGAATGAATGTTTCTCAAGGGCAGATTCACAGATCCTGTGCATAAAGATGGACTAGACTAAAAATGCTTGATTTTTCCACCTCAGATCAGTTACCTAGCATTTTCTACCTTAGTTAACATACAGGTTAAATTGAAAAGCCTAACATATAACTGTACTTTTATAAAATGGATCTCTATTAAACACTCAAAAAAAATTTCTTAAAGAATCAACTGCTACTCTTTTAAATGCCACCTATTTTGCCTTAATAGAAAGCAGTTTACATAAATGACCGTTCAGTATTTCTTACACAATTAATTCTTCACTATTAGTTCTTGAGAAGCATTTTTAGAATTGACAGCTTTTTCCACAATTTAACATCACCTACATACATACACATATACACAGAAAGAAAGGTCTTAGATCTTGTTCTCAAATAGCAAGGATTCCTTAATTCACCGCAAGATCACTTCAGGTGCTCCTTAAGCAGTAACCACCCAAGCCAGAATTATCTTGCATATATGTGTATGAATTACCTTCCATACATTTGTATGATCATCATGCTATAAAAAGCCAGGGGATGCAACATGGGAAAGAGGATCATCATAGGGTATAGAGATAAGAAAGGAAGCTTTTCTAATCATTATTCTAACCTTTCTAAGCCAAGCATCCTAATATGACTAAAGCAGATTTAACCTTCAGTACCATTTCTAGGAATCATGCTTTCAAGGGTATTAAGAAATATCAGTCTTCCCCCAAACTCCTCCCCAATTATTCTCAATTATCAGAAATTCCTTTACCAAGAAAGGCTTTCAATCTATACAGGGTAGTGGCATTTTATGAGAGGAAAGTCCTAAAGACCTATCATAATTTAAAGCTCCCAAAACTAAAGACCAATCCTGAAGAAGTACATTGACAAGTAGCAGTTTTCAATTTATTTGACCTGCTAGCTTTGAATGCATTATTAATTTGAAGGAATTCACATTACTTTAAGTTTTACACACAAAGTGAGATTGAAATAACATTTTTTATCACAAGTTTACCTAATTCAAGTATCACTAAATTCAACAGCACTAAACTTGAAGACAACTTAAAAATGCAAACATACAGGATAATTAATATGTGATGTGAATAAATATAAAGCATCATTTCCTATTTGGAAAGAGGAAAGAAGTCAACCTGAAAAGGGGGATGGAGGGAACAGCAGAAGAAAAAGAAAGAAGTATGACCATAAAATAGAATGAATTTTTATGATCTCATAATTTTGTTAAGGCCAACATGTTTATTTTCATCTACACACAAAGAAAAGCTTCTATCTTATGAGAATCTTCAGGTTCACACCTTTGTGTGAGTACCAATGCTGTATAGATAATGAATGCCAAAGAATTAACAATGTTCAATTTCTATATAGCAGCAGAAGAGCCATCATCAAGTAAATACCAGGACTGGATTTTGAAAGCTGCAATATGTAAGGCCTATTTGGAAAACTGTAGCTAAATTAGCCTAGCTAGAGAGAAGCCTTATTAGAAAACCACAACCTTCCTGTTTTCATTCCTTTACTTAGACTAAATTAGACCTTTGGCAACCTATGTTTTTTTGTTTTTTTTTTTTTTTTCTCAATATCAGCCCCCTCCTGCTTTCAGTTCCTTCCATATCTAGCCTAGACCTCAAGGTTTATCCCTCTCTCATAAACACACTCATGCTCTATCCTAGTCCTTCTACTAGCCCTGCCTCCATATCCCAAGCCTGAAACATTCTAACCATCAGTGCTACCCCTGGACTTTCCCATTTCATGAAGCAATGAATCCCTTTTATCATTTAAGCTCATTTTAAAAATTGAATGTCCTGCAATTTATCATCAAAAGAACCCTCAAATGCCTTTTCCACATGAGAATCCCACTTCTCTAGGATTCATCTATATTTCCTGTCTATTGCCTCACCTCACCTTTTATTCACATTACAAGTCATGGCAATCAGGATTCTGTCCACACCACTCCCCTGAAATAAATCAATAATGATCTCCTCATAGCCAAATTCAAGGGATGTTTTTCAGTCATCCACTTACTTTACTTCCCTTCCAGGCTTCTTCTCTCCACCATGTGGTTTTTGCAGAATCGGACCATTTCTCATTTAACATAGTATCTGTAAGTGGTTTCAATTATACTACAGATTTAACTACCATGTACCTTGCTACATTCCATATCTATACCTCTATCGTAAAACTTTTCCTTAGATTCAGATCTGTACATACAACTGCCTCCTGGACAGCCCACAGACACCCTTATACATGATACATATAAAACTGAGCTTGTTTTCTTATAAGGTTCTCTTCCACCCCCAAACCTGTTTTTTCCTTTCTGAATTTCCTTCACCAGTTAATAATACTCATCCTCTCAGTTTCCAAATCAGGAATTTACAAGTTCTTCTTAAATGTCAAAATCTATCCTTCTAAATCTGCTGTACCACTGCATTACTTCAGTAGATAATTTCTCACCTAATTGCAAAAACCAGTATCTTTGTTTCAGGATTCCCATCCCCAAGAACCATCCTACAATGCTGCTACAAATAATCTCTTTAGGAAACAAACATCTTACCATTCAACCTTCCTGTTTTAAATCCTTCAGTAGCTCCATATTACCTACAGCATCAAGCTCAAAATTCTTTTTATAGCAGACAAAGCCCCTCCTGCTCTATTATTCCAAAAGAACTGTGCCACATTTGCCACATTCCAAATATACATTTTCCATATTCTAAATAATCTGTGCTGCCTCCACAACTTTTCATGTTATTGTCCACCTTTATAACTTCTATTTATCCTTGAAGGTGATTAAATACACTAAAGAGAAGAACTGAAAACAAGGTTTCAAGCTCAAAGAAATGAAGGACATAAAAGATCTAATACAAGGACATAAAAGATTTAGCCAAGTTGGATTTGGAGTTATAACTAGATCAAAAAAGGTAAAGAATAGAGGCATAGACTTGGAAATTATCTACAAAGTATAATTTTTAAAGTGAGTAAGACTTCAGAGAAAGAATATACAGAAACAAAGGACCAAGAACTGAAGTAAAGAGAAAAGAGATATTTGAAAGATGCAAGGAAGAAGAGTTATTAGCTACAGAAACTGTGAAAGGATGAAGAAAGAAGAAAACAACTAAAAAAATGTAAGAATAAACATTTCAAAAAAACGGTCAAGGACATAAGGACTATCTTAAACAACAACAACAACAACAACAAAATGGCTGATTAGGAAGGCACTAATTACCCCAGAATGCATTTTCACTAAGGAACTAGGTTAAAGGAAGTCGAAGAATGATTTATAAGGAACATATTAATTTAGACCAAGGGTTGGCAAACTTCAACCCATAGGCAAATCCAGGCTGCCAAAGTTTTTACTAGAACTCAGTCATGCCCATTTATCTACATTACAATGGTAGAGTTAAGTACTTGCAAAAGAGATGGTATGACAAAGCCTAAAATACTATCTGGCCCTTTACAGAAAAAGTCTGCCAACTTCTGATTTAAACCACTCACAAAAGAAATAGGGCAATATATTTGAATATAAACTTTCTGAAAGAAAATAATCTGTATTCTTAACTACTGTATATCTGTTATACAAAGTGCCTTGTATGTAGTAATAAATATTTGTTGAATTTATGTATGCTGAAACTGGAAATGAACTAATCAACCATTGAGCTCGGGGGGGGGGGGGGGGGGGGGGAACCCCCCCCGGGCCCCCG
>NW_007727163.1:372939-388405 GCF_000696425.1 Galeopterus variegatus | reverse complement strand
GGCGGGTGGGGGGGGGGGGGGCGGGGGGGGGGGGGGGAGTGGGGGGGGGTGGGGGGGGGGGGGGGGGGGGGGGGGGGGGGGGGGGGGGGGGGGGGGGGGGGGGGGGGGGGGGGGGGGGGAGGAGGAGGAAGAAAAGCTACTGTTTAACAGTGTCTATCACCTGCATTAAAAGATTTAATAAATGTAAATGTTTCTGATGCATTTAAATAACAGCACAAGTTAGAAGATAAACATCCATGACCACAAATTCAGCAAGCACCAACTGTGTGAAACTGATGACAAATAAGCAACTACTAATTATCTCTAAGTATTCTACTCTTTTTTCCTTTTAGTCAGAGAACTTCCTGGGCATATGGTCAATAAGGTAGGATCCATGGCAGCTAAGCGTGGCCTGTGACAAAGTTCTGTGGCCAATAGTACATTAGTACAAGTTACATATGCAATTTCCAGAGCATGCCTTTATAAGGAAGCAGCTTGTCCCCTCCACTTCCTCTTTCTTTCTTTTGAGGGCTGAAAAAGAGAGTGGTGTAAAGACAGGCTCAACCTTGCAAAAGACAACACCAAAGGGGATGGCAAAACTTAAAGACAGAAGGAAATGAGGATTGGATGACATCAGGGAACAAAGCTGTTCATCTCTGGACTGTTTCACAAGAGAGAAATTTCTTGTATATGGAGTATATGTATATGGAGTATATGGAGTCTCTTTGTTATAGTGGTTTAGCCTATATCTTGTACACTCTGTATTAAGGAAGGCAATACTTTCTGCATTGCACAGATGACATTTGAG
Organism: Galeopterus variegatus; assembly: GCF_000696425.1. Taxonomy (NCBI): domain Eukaryota; kingdom Metazoa; phylum Chordata; class Mammalia; order Dermoptera; family Cynocephalidae; genus Galeopterus; species Galeopterus variegatus. Next base: position 387,618 of record NW_007727163.1, on the reverse strand, counting down.
TATTATTTCCTAATCTGGGCTAAAAAAAAATCTATAATTAGAGCACATCCAAAAGAAAACAATTAAGGTGATCGGGGACTTGCAAGCTATACAAATTGCAGGAAGAGCACAAGAAATTAGAAGTATTTTTAAAGTATTTAATTTGAAAAGATTAAAGAGGGGACACAACAAGCCTTCAAATAGTTGGAGGCTTATCACAGAAGATTAGGTTTACATAACTAAAGAACAGGACTTGGAAAACAGGTATCATTCATTCATAAAAGTTTACTGTATATTATATGCCAGAAACTGTCCTCAACACAATACAGCAAACCAGAGCTGTTCCCGGCTGCTTGAAGCTTACAGTCTAGTAGTGAGATGCAGACACTAATCTAAACTAATAATTATAAACTGTGAAGTCTACAGAATGGGAGGTATACGACACTATGAAAAAAAATCATGGGATCCTGATCCAGGGGAAAACGTGTTCTTCAAAGTAACATTCAGCTAAACTCTGAAGAACAAGTTTAGAGGGAAACAAAATCACATTGCCTTTTCTAAGGTCTAAAAGAAGGCTAATGATAGTAAACACAGTAAACAAGACAAAAATAAAAATGAGACTGGAGAAGTAAACTGTGGCTAGATAATAAAGAGCCTTGAAGACCACATTAAGGATTCTGAAAAGCCACTTAAGAGTCTGAAGAAGGCAAATTATCCAATTTGTCCCTCCCCCTGCCTTTTTTGTTGTTGTTCTTTTAGTTTTCTCAGAAGAACGAGACCAATTAGGAGGGTTCTATAATATTCCAAATAAGAAATGGTAGGGTAAGCTAATAACAGTGGAACTGATTACAAAAAGGAAAAAAAAAATTTTCAGAGTATCTAGGAGATAAAATCGTCAGGACTTGGAGAAAGACTGGATATGATAGAGAAGAGAAAGGAGTATCAAGGATGACTATCAGGTTCTGCTCTTTGCAACCAGATGGAGAAACTACATTTTCTTCTGGAGGAGGGGAGATATCTTTTACTTTGGACATGATGAACTTGAAGTAATGACAGGCTGAATAAAATGACTCCCCAAAATAATCCAGGTTTCTAATCCCTGGAACCTGTGAATATTACCTTAATGCAAAAGAAACCTTGCAGATGTGAATAAATTAAGATCTTGAAATGGGGAGATTAGCCTGGATTATCTAGGTAGGCCCTAAATGTAATCAGAGGTGTCCTTATAAAACTGAGGTAAGGGGAGATTTAACTAGAGAGGAGAAGACAATATGAATGATGGAAGCAGAAACTGGAGTAATGTACGGTGAAGATGGAAGAAGGGTGCCACAAAACCAAGACATACGGACAGACACAGGACGCTAAAAAAGGCAAATAAATTCTCCCTCAGAGCCTTCAGAACTATAAGAGACTAAATTTGTTGTTTTAAACCACTATGTTTATAGTAATTAGTTATAGCAGCCATAGAAACTAGGTACCTTGAGGTACCTTTGAAACACCCAAGTTGATATACCAAGAAGGCAGCTGAGTCTAAAATCAGAAGAGATCTAGACTGAGGATATAAATCTAGTCATCGGCAGTAAACAAAACTTGAAACTTAAAAGAGACCTGACTAGAGAAAATACATAGTTAAAAGAGAGGGGATCTTTGAAAGCTTCAGTTTAAAAATCCAAAAGGGGAAGAAAAACTGGCAAGAAAGAGAATGTAAAGGAGAGGTCAAGTAGAGAGGTTAAGAAGAAAATGAGGGCCGGCCCGGTGGCGCACTGGAGAGTGTGCCGCTTGGGAGCGCGGCGTCGCTCCCACCGAGGGTTCAGATCCCACATGGAGACCGGTTCCCGCTTACTGGTTGAGCACCGTGCGGGTGCAACACCGAGGGTTGCGATCCCGTTGCCGGTCCCCGGTACGGGCGCGACACCGAGGGTTGCGATCCCGTTACTGGTCAGTAAAAAAGACAAAAAAGGAAAAAAAAAAAAAAGAAGAAAAAGAGCACAGTATCATGAAAGTCAAAGTAAGAAAACATTTCACGTGGCGCTTGGTCAAAATGCTGCTGAGACTTCCAGTAAGATAAAGATGAAAAAATGCCCACTGGTGACATCAAGAGATTTTTTCAGAGAAATTATGGGGACAGAAACCAAATTTGAATGGGCTGAAGAGAGATGAGAAAATGAGGACAGCACGTGTAAACAATTCTTTCAAGAAGTTTGGTTGTGAAAAGATTGACATAGGGAAATAGGAACAAGGGAGAATGTTTAAGATGGAAAGACTGAGCAACTCTCTACAGGTTGTATAAACTTTCATTCCCACTAGCAATGTAAGAAAACATGTCTCCAACATCAATAACAGATGTTATCAAACTTTTGGATTTTTACTAATTTTATAAGTGAAAACTAGCATCTTGGTAGTTTTAATTTCACTTTTCTTAGGAGTGAGGTTGTATATCTTTTTAAAGGTTAAAGGACCATTTGTGTTTCTTTTTCTGTGAACAGTCCATTCACATTATTTTTATATTTGGTTGTTGGTATTTCTCTTATCTATTTTTAAAGTTCTTTAATTTAGGAAGGTTAATCCTCTGTCAGTGATATGAGTAGTAAATAATTTTCATAATTTGTCTTTTGACTTTGTTTACAGTGCTTTTTGCTTTTTTTTGAGGGGGGGTGTCACAGAAAGACCTTTCCCATTTCAAAGTTATAAAAGAATTCTTCCTTGTTTTCTCCTACTACTTTTATATGTCTCCTTTTAAATCTTTGATCCCATTTGCAATTTATCTTGGTAGAGAGCAATATGAATACGAATTCTACACAATTACCCAAATGTGCCAACACTATCTTCTCTGCCACCAATGATTTGACATGCTATCATTTTCATATTTTTCATATTTTTTTTATATTTATATCATTTTTCTATAGCAAACACAAATATATGTATTTGGGTCTATTTCTGGACTTACTTTTCTGTCTCACTGAATAGTTTTCATTAGTTCATCACTGATTTAATAATTAAATCTTTAGAATGCATTGGTATCTAATAGACCATTCCTCCATCATTGCTTTTCTTTTTCTTTTGTGGCTGCTCTTGCCTACTTATTTTTCAAGTAAACTTCAAAATCGGCTTGGTTGTCCCAGAAAAAAATCAACCATTTATATTTCATTGCGATTGTGTTCTATTTATAATTTAGAGAAAATTGTCATTTTTGATGTTGATTCTTCTTATCCAAGAACATAGCATATCTTTCCATTTAAGTCTTTTTCATTGGTTATTGTTTTTTATTTTTATTTTTATTTTTTTTGGTGACTGGCCGGTACTGGAATCCGAACCCTTGACCTTGGTGTTAACAGCACCACACTCTCCTAAGTGAACTAATTGGCCATCCCTAAGTCTTCTTTTGTGTGATCATGCTTTAATACTGATGGGAAGAATCTGGTAAAGGAGCAAAGGTGAAGAGGACTGCTACTTAAACATGGTAAACTGAAATGCAAGACCTATATCTACTCTTTATCAAAATCCTACTCAGGGCCGAGCCCGTGGTGCACTCGGGAGAGTGCAGTGCTGGGAGCGCAGCAGTGCTCCCGCCACGGGTTCGGATCCTATATAGGGATGACCAGTGCGCTCACAGCACTCACTGGCTGAGCGCGGTGCGGCTGGTCTTCAAAAAGGTAAAAAAAAAAAAAAATAAAATAAATAAATCTTACTCAAACGAGTAAAATAGGCTATAAATCCCAGAAAGTCAAAGAGAACAGAAGTAAAAACTACAGAAACAAGCTATCAAAACATTTTTGGAAGGTGAAAAGTGTGTATATGAATTAGCAGACTAAGTACTTTGAATACTGAGTACCCAAAAAGCCAGTTTGTGCTTCAGAACCATGGAAAGGCTAAGTATCATAGGAAGTAGGGAACAAAGCAACAAACTAAAAACAAAACAGATGGGTTTAAAAATTGTATAAGGGTCATTCAGACTTCTCCACTTACCTTCCACCTTCCTACCCCAAACTCCTTTCCTTACCCTATCTATTGGTGGAGAAAGTAAACCAAAATGACTACAGACACAAGAATATCAGGTACGAGTTTGAGAGAGAGCTGTTATATTGAAAGCAGGGAATTAAGTAAAATTCCATATATTTAACAATGAAATCGCCTACCTAATTCCATAGCTCAGCTCCAAGAATTCTAGAAGGCAAAGGTATAATAATCTACTCTACCCCCCTGGCAAAAATGTGATAAATTCTTAGCTGTAGAAATTAAAAGCCCCAGAGAAAAGATCTCTAAACACTGATATTTGGAGCTATTCTCACAATGATATGGCCAGACTCCCTACCTAATCATCAACTGATAAGTCCCACCTATGTGTTCATAGAGTTTCTAATAAGTTTTATACTGACTCAAGTTTAAATCTAAACAGATCACAAGAAAACATCTAATATAAACAACGTTCTTCATTATGTGGGAAAGGAGGAGAGAGAGGTTGGAGGATTGGGAGTGGGTAACTAACAAAAAAGATCTTAAGCAAATGGGTAAAGAGTTTCTACTTGGGATGGTGGAAAAGTTCTGGATAAGGATAGTGGTAATGGTGGTACAATATTGTGGATGTACTTAATGCCACAGAATTATACACTTTGAAATGGTTAAAATGGTAAATTTTATGTTATGTATATTTTAAGACAATTAAAAAAAAAAATCTAAGCAGGCTGAGGGTTAGCATCCAGAAAACAAGAAGATACATCAGCCTCTGTGGAGAAGGTAGGTATCTTCTCTATTATAACAGGAAGGAATGATGAAAATACGTATAAATAAAAAGTCTGAATAGTCATTATGGAGAACAGGCAAGCATGCTGACCAAAAAGAAAAAGTACACATCCTAGGCAATGTTCAGGGAGCCAATGGAAGCCTTGTGAAACTTTATGAATGGACTAGGTCCCAAACAATTACCAATCCAAAAATGATTTTTTAAAAAAAAAAAATTTGCACTCTGTAGAGGTTAGACAAGATTTTCCTAGTTCATGATGCTATGAAATTCCACAAAGATGGTATCTACATGAGTAATGGTAGATGTTATAAGGTTTAAAACAGTGTTTTTAAATTTGCCTGATCATAGGACTTGGATCACTTAAGGTACTTATCTCAGGCCTCACTCCAGCCTAATGAATCAGAATCTCTAGGAGAGGAAACTGAGATTCTAATATGTATTTTGAACTAGCAACCCCAGATTATTCTTTGGATCTGGCAAGTTTGGGAAACTCTGGCCTGGAAATGGCACCTGAAACCAAAGACCAAGTTGAGTTCTACCACTTCCCAAACTGTATGTATTGGAGCACAGTGGGGGAAGAAACAAGTGTTGGGTGGTTTGGAGGGAGGTAAGTACAGATCAAAGAACAGAAAAAAGCAAGGCTGCCACGGAAGCAGGAGATATAACACTGACAGAAAAAATTCAGCCTTTAGTAACACAGAAGGCAAAGTGGGGAGGGAATAAGGGTATGGAATCAAAGAGAAATAAACTTATAAGAAAACAGTATTTAGCTTTGCATACATTCAAAAAATTTAATATACTTATTAAAAAGTATAATATTTTTAATATTAATAATTAGCTACTTATAATAGCTATAAATGTTAAACAATTATTTTTGAACATACACGTTGCTCTGTGTCAATATATATGTAGTTACTGAGATTAGGAACTAAACTTTACAAAGTTATCCAGTATCAATTTCTGAGAATTAAATACATGTACTTTTTACAAAGGACAGTCATAAGTCAGTTAATAACTCAGAAAAACATCAAGCTAGAAATGCGCTACATGGATAACTCTGTATATAGAGGTTGGGGTGCGGGGGTGGATTATTCCACAGAATTCATGTTTCAGGAAGAAGCCTATTCAACCTGATTGTTTAAAAAACAGAAAAGGCTACCCAGCAATCTTCCTAACCTTGTGACCTGTGAATAGAAAGGCATTCCCACTTTAAAACATAGAGTGAAAAAGCAGTGTGATTGGGTCAAAGTGAATTTATTATAAGTTGTACTTAGAATGAGAACAAAAGAATCAAATCTACCATTTTTATTTATGCTGTTTGATTTTTTTATAAAGCCAGCTACTTAAAATATTCACTTCTTTTATTTAACACACTGATGTGTAGAGTTCATTAAGGGTTTCTTACTGTACTAGAGTACCACTAGTACTACATACCACTCTACTAGATCCACTCTTTATCAGTACTACCAATTCACTATAAGATGTTAATTGTATTAATCAAAGATCAGAGAGCATATAATAAGCCCATTTAAGGCCTCACCCATTTAAGGCCTCATCCATTTAAAGCCCGGTCCCAACAAACAATGAGGAAGTAACATTTTTTGGTTTTCTCTGAAACAGAAGACATTAAAATTGAACACTCCAATCTTACAAAACATTATCATGTTACAGAGTAATAAAAGTAACATTTATAAGAACAACTACCTAAATAAAGTTAAAAAGCTATGATCTTCAATGAGAGACCTCAATATTATGTATCTATGTGTATGTAAATATAAATACAGAAATTTTCTGAAAAAAAAATTTTTTAAATATACACATTTGCCAATCTCCCCTTGCCCCAGAACGCACACACACACCTCCTTCTTCTGAATGTATATTCTTCAATTACTTAATTCCTATAAGGTGAAGAAACAACATAGTGATATTTAAAACAACTCCCACTTAACTTCACTGTATATTTAGTGTTTGTTACTGTTTTCATTTACTATTCATAGATTTTGAGACCTACAAGCTTGGTGGTCCATTAGATAGATTTTGAGACCTACAACCCACTATATATTTAGTGTTTGTTACTGTTTTCATTTACTATTCATAGATTTTGAGACCTACAAGCTTGGTGGTCCATTAGATAGATTTTGAGACCTACAACCCACTATATATTTAGTGTTTGTTACTGTTTTCATTTACTATTCATAGATTTTGAGACCTACAAGCTTGGTGGTCCATTAGATAGATTTTGAGACCTACAACCTTGGTGGTCCATGGATCAGCCACATCAGCATCACTTAAGAGTTTGTTAGAAATGCTGACTATAAAGCCCCACCCTGGACCTACAAAATCAAAATGTGCATTTTAACAAGATTCTTAGGTGAATTTCATGCACATTATAAACTGCCAAACCCTAACCTATAGAATTTAATACCATTCAGAAACATAGGGAAAAAAATAATTCCTCTTTGAAGATCTGCCACTATTTAACCTTGAAAGTGCCACATTCTCACTATATTAACCTTTGAAGATCTAGCCACTATTGGTCACACCAAAATGTGACCTTCCTCATCTATAAAACAAGGGGTTGGAAATGTTCCCCTCCTGTTCTAAACGACTATTAGTCCATAAGATGACTAGAAAAAGATGTAAATTTTTAATCAGTTTATCTGTTGCCATAGGATGTCTATAAGACAGGTGGAGCCAAGAATTGCATACCTATTGCAGAGCTATCGCAATTCAAAGTTTAAAACCATTAAAAAAATGTTTTCAAGTAGCCAATAATTCCAAGATATAAGATCTAAACAAAAATATCATAAATTATATTTATTCCTAAAGTATGTGTGTGTGGACAGGTAGATTTTTTTTTTTTAAAAAAAGGAAAAATACTTTTCTAAGTAAACACTAATTTTTCTCCATTAACTAACCTGAAGATTCCACAAGTACTCAGACTTTTTGGTGAAAACTGGTATTTAGCCAATGACTATTTAAAACTTCAGACCTAAATAATCATACAGAATTTTAAAGATACTATATTGTATAAATACAATATGTAGTCTTTTAGATTAGAAACTCAACTTTACAAAGTTATCCTGGTCAACTGTTGAGAGTTAAACAAACAAGGACCATCCTGGTGTTTCAACTGATATCACAAACTTACCTACTTCGATGTTAGAACATTTGAGTTTCACAGAATGTTAAAAGAAAAAAACCATATCAATGGATCCTAGCTTAAGCCACTACAATAATTTAAAAATATAAAAATAACAGAAGCTGTAATTTTTCTTGCACAAAACAAACCTACATTTTACTTCCTCCTGCTAGAGGAGATGAGTTCTAAAGCAGTGCTTCTCAAACCTTAATGTGCACATAAATCAGCTGGTGAGTTTTAAAATGCTGATTCTGATTCAGAAGATCTGGATAAGAGTCTGAGAGTCTGCATTTCTAGCAAGCTCCCTGGTGGTGCCAAATTCAAATGTAGAGCACACTTTGACTAGCAAGGTTCTAAAGAAAAGACATAATTTGCAATATTTAGATGTCCATGGTTTATAAGCACTGGTCTTGATAATGTCTCCACTTAAATTCCTAATTGATCAACCTAACACTTTTCCATCCTTATCTTACTTGATCCTTCATTTAGATGTAACAATCACTCCATCATTCCTAAAATCTAGAAAACTTGTATCCTAGTCTCCCTTCTATTAGCTTTCTTTTTTGTCTCTTCCCATGTTCCTCACACTCACATAATGGCACATCAGAGGATTCCACCCTTAGTTTCAACTCTTTTTCATTCTAATGCTATCCCTGGATCACCTCTGTGCTAATGGATCCAAATTCTGCATCTCCAGCCTAGACAGTCTCCAATCTTAGATCCATATGTTCAACTACCTAATAGACATTTCTAACCATAAGTCCCAACGGGTACCTCCAACTCAAAATATCTTAAATGAACTAATCAACACCTTCAACCCCTAGAAACCAATTTTTCAAGCCTGTATTAACTTTGATCAGCACCACCATCCACTCATTTGTCCAATCCATATTGTAAGCCGCTATCCCTCTCTCTCAGTCCAGTTAATCTCTTATATCTATTTCTCAAATTTCATTCTTTTTCTCTCAAGCATCAATACCACTTTGGACCTGGATCATTTCTTATGTGGTTACTGTAGTAAGCTAATCAGTCTTCTTTCCTACAATCTCATTACCCCCCTCAATCCTAGCCTCCTCTTTCCCCACTACAGTGTAATATTTGCAAACATAAATTGATAGCAATTCCCTATTAAGATTCACCAATGACTCCCCCTTACCTTTAGGAAAAATAACTTTTTTTTTTTAGCATATCAGATAACATTGTTCACAATCTTGATTATGTCTCTCTCACTGGTCTCAACTCCTACCATCCCTTAACAATCAGTATGTATTCTTGCCATGTCAAGCTATTTGCAGCTCCCTGAAAGTACCACATTCTCAAATGCCTCTGTGCATTTGCATAGGCTGTTATTCCCTTTGCTTAAAATGTCCTTACCAAGTTAAGTATTAATCTGCTTTCAAGATTCTACTCAAGCATCACATGTCTTAAATGCCTTTTCTAATCACCTCAACTCTGAGGTAACACCACAAACTGTGCTCCCTCTATTATAGGCTTTTCCCTACACATACCTCTATTCTAGTACTTATATTGTATTATAATTGCTGGTTTACTCATCTCCTCCCAACTAGACTGAGCTCATCAATTAGTCCTTTTAAGAACAGAGTACCTAATACATAAGAGGTTCTCAATAAATGTTTGCTGAATAAACTATCCTGAAGTATAGTCATAAATTATTATTATGTCTACATATTTAACTATAAATAACTTCCAGTAACTGTGTCTCTGAGGTAATAAAAAATTTACTTGACTTTATTTATAGGTTTAACAAAACTTCATTCAAACCTTCACAAAATATCCTAGGTATTCATTTAATTGCCAACAATCTAAAGGTATTTGTTAAAAATATTAGAAAGAAAGCCTTTTGTACATTGTTTTAAACTGAGATACTTTAATTTCACTGACCACAGAGTTGGACAAATAAAAGCACAAATCTCTTCTCCAATGGCTGAAGGAAGGAGTATGGTAAAATACGTAACATTGTTCAGGTGGCCTACGTTTGCATCCTGACTCTTCTGCTTACTAGCTATATGACCATGGGTAACAATGAACATTTCCAAGCCTCAGTTTCTCCAATGGAAAACAGTTAAAATTGCTTTTACCTGCCCTACCCCCACGGTTATTTCAAATATTCAAATGAGAAAACATTTCTAGAATTGTTAAGTACTAAATAAATTTGAACCATTGTGTTAGCTTCCACCCTGACATCTGCCAAAGATATTACAGGTGCAAATTTAAAGTTCTGTGGACTAATTCAGCCTCCCATATCCACCCATACTTTTCTCCAATGACTAAAAATTCGTAAATAAAATTAAGTTCCAGGACCACCAGATTACTAGACGCATTCAATAGTCCTCAATATTCTTATATGGTTGGAGTGTTTAGTATCTAGTAATAATCTGATATGTTCTTTAAAAGTGTTTATTTTATAAATCTCAAAGTAAATCTCAAGGTAAGTTGTTGGTACAGTCATTTAAATTTCAGCGCCATTTTAAAAAATTACTTGGAGGACAAAAATCAGCAGGGAATATTTCAAGATGTCTTCTTTTATTAACTATTTATACTCAGTACTGTCTGTTGACACACAAACTTTATCCACCATAGACTAACTAATATGAAAGTTAAAAAGTCACCCTTACAAAACCAGAACTTCCCCCCCACCAATTTCTGGCTTATTTCTCAGATGTGCTTGCTGGTCTATCAATCAGAAGAGAAAATTTGCTGCATTTCTCTAAACTAAAAAAGTGATTGAGCATGTTAACTCTGCTCTCAGCAATATCTTTCCTTGTTAAATAGGGACTTATGGGGATTATAGACTATATTAGGAGAACTGTTTTCAGTCTCTTCTGCAATATTTATAAAAATAGAATTCCTTAACCTTCAAAGGGCAAAACTCCTTTTAAAAAAAAGAAAAAGAAAAAAAGAAAATCTACTACAAAAGTCAGCACTTCGGTACCTGATTGTGGTAACAAGGCCAAAATCCAAGACGAAGCCCTTTATTGCACACCGTGTTCCAACATCTTGGGCAGCCCCATCTTGCGACCTCTCCAGATTGGCTGCTCCTGCTCTCTCTACTGCAGAGAGAACTTCAATTAGAGAAATTCTGAAGTTCATAAATCTAAACTGGATACTCCCCTCACTGGAGGCAAGGATGGTAAGACTTATTTAAAAAGATTCAAGTTAAAGGAGGTTTCAAATAAATTTAAGTGGCATGAAACCACTATAATGCAGGCAGCTGAGAGTCTTACTATGTGTCTATTTACCTAAAAAAAAAAAAATCTTAAGGCAAAAGAATGGTAGCAAATTACTAGATAACCTAAAAAAATAGGCTTGTATAATAATAAAAATAGGCTGTATAATCATCTCCACTAAATCTGAATTTACAATATATTTATATAGTACAAACTTATACCTGACCATTCATATTCATAATCCTTATAAGAAAAGCAAGCAAGAAAAAAACTAGGGCACATTATTAACTTCTTTCTATGCCCTAAAATAACTTCATTGAAAAAATATTTTGGGTTAAAACACCACTGGTTAGGATACATTTCCCTGCTGACTTAAGCCTAGCTGCCCAAGCAAGGCTTCAGAAAATGTCTTCACCTACAACCGTGCATAGGCAGAAGGAACAGAGGCTATGGCGGTCTTCCTAGTGACACTTCCAAGTCACATAAATGGGGTATAATTCTGGGATAGACTGCCAACAAGTTACTGAAAGGAGAAACAAAAACAGCAAAAACCTGGCAAATAAATAGGCCAACATCCTAATTTGTTTTATTATGACATAAAAGTACGATTTAACTAAGTTAATTTGAGTTAACATATCTAAGTCACATCCTCCATAACTAACATTACCTGATTTGTGAAAGATAGGATTAGTTTTTAGGTTCGTTTTCCATAAAGACTTGTAATGATGTGTAACGTGTATAAAGCATTTCTTCAATCAAGTGACAAGCCCCACCCCAAGAACTCAGCAAATAAGATTTTTTAATTAGAGGAACAGAAAAACAATTTGAAGCACCTTTATCATCATGAATTTTTATCAAAAGTGTGCTGGTATGTGCTATGCAACAGAAGGAGGTTAATACTCTTAAGGTACTATATTTACTAAATAATTTAACAATGATTTTTCCTTACCTGAGTGTGAAAATTTGAAATGGTTGTTGTTTCAATATCTTTCTTGCCCAGAATTTCCATTTTCACTGGGGTGTTGGGGAAATTAAAAGCAAAGTAATCCAAGAAGTCTGGGAGATAAGCAGCCGCTCCATGTACTATCGCTAAAGCATAGTAAGCAGCATTTTTCTCGTTTTCACTGAATGTCAAAGCAAGAAACTCCTCAGAAAATCTCTCCATCTCCATTGGAGACAAAAATGAGAGTTCATCCATGTAAGCATGAAGGACAAGAGCACCACCATTGGACTGGTGTTCCTCATGAATAAAGTTGCTAAATTTAGTACCTGTTTTTAAGAAATTTCTACGAATAGAATGTTCCTGGTGAGTCATAAAAGGTGTTTGTACTCCCTGGGGTACCCGATATTCTTGCATGCCCAAGTTTAATCGGCACAGCTGTTCATCTTTCAGATACCTGAAGGACTCCTTATTAACTCCTGAAGTGCTATTCATTTGTCCTTGAGTGAGAATTTCCTTACTGATGCGGGTCAGGCCAGCACAGACGGTTTGTACTTCCTTATTGTACATTTTAAGGCGTCTTCCTCGCATGTCTTCTCGGTGTTTCTTTTTCTTTTTCTTCTTTATTTTCTTCAAGACAAAATCATCAGCTCTCTGGGTTTTACCATTTTCGTCTGATGTTTCTGGCCACAATAATTAAAAAGAAGTTAGTTACTAGGACTAGTGTCAATATACAAATTTAAGGTACTTGATCTCAAATTAAATAGCCAATTCTCGTTTCTCTGAATTTGACATTACAACTTACATGTTTAGAAAGTGAATGAGACAAAGATTTTAAAATATAATAATATTCTGGGTTGAAGATTATGTTGAAAAGTAGATGATACAAGTGTAAACATATAATTTAATATGCCTTGCAATCAAAACTAAAGGAAATTTCCAAGTAATTTCAGATGTGCCACACTGTATGGAATATTTATTCAGTAACCACTGTAAAATCTAAATTGAAGCTTGCCATATTTTGCCATCAGTTTACTAATTACAATGGTACATAAAGATAAATCAAACAAAGACAAATTAAGACATAAGATACCATTTTTGCCCATCAAATTTGCAAGGTTTTCTGTTTTATCATTTTCATATACTGTTGCTGGAAGTATACACTGGTACAACTTTCATGGAGGGCAATTTGGTAATGTGTATCAAAGCCTTAAAAATATTTATAATCTTCAGACCCAGAAATCCTACCAAGTAAAAGTTACCTAAGAAACCAATTTAAAATATGTAAAGATATCTATGACAGAATTATTTAAAACAAAAACAGAGAATCCCCTAAATGTCTAAAACAGGACTAATTAAACTCTGGTAACTACATGCTATAAAATACTACCCAGCCATTATAAAAATATTATGGATGAAAAGAATGGGCATTCATTTCAATGGTTGTTGAGTTGGGGGGGTGGGGAAGACATACAGATTACAAGGTTACAAAATGCTTACACTGTCACTCTTCCAGAGAGCTTTCTCTTACAGCGCTTCCCCACCCAATTGAGATAGCTACTTCTGCTACATGCTTCCTTAGCACTGCACCTCCCGTACCACAGCACTTAACACACTCGGTTATTACATATTTAATTTTCCACCTCTCCTCTAGACTGTAAGTAACCTAAGGTCCAGGATGTATAACTTACCTTTCTTTCCAGAGTACTTAACATGTGTACATTCTTACTCTATTTTTATAATATTAAACATTCATTCATTTAAACATTAATTAAGTATCTACCATGTGCCAGGTACACTTCCAGGCACTAGGGTGTTAACTAAGACAGATACAATCTTTACTCTCTTGGACCTTATGATCTAATTGGACAAGAAAAAGTACCAAGTAGTGATAAGTGATAAGTAGGCTGCTCTAGATGTTGGGGAAGCTCTTTTTTGGGAGGTGACATTTAGACTAAGTCCTAAATAATAAAATGAGCCAGGCATGTAAAGACCTAAGGGAAAATATCCCAGAGAGAAACAAAGGACCAAAACATAGGAAAAAACAGTTGATCTATATATATTTTGCAGATACACAACAAAGAAAAGTATCTGGAGAAATATATACCAAGGTATTAATGGTAGTTATCTATGGGTGGTAGGATACTATAAATGTCTACCTTCTTTTCTGCTTATCTGTATTTTCCCTAATAAATATATTACTGTTATAATTTAAAAACCTATTTTTAATTTTTAAAGGATTATCATGTATTGACAAACTCAAAATAGAGTGACATCTCTTATTTACTTGTTGGAAAACACACCTAACAAGAAATCTTTAGGTATAGTCTTGACCAACCTTCAAGCTTGATCTAGCATTTACTGTAGAGAATTTATCTTCCAAACTACAGTATTTCTGACATGATTTAAGTAATTCAGTATTAAGGCAGATACTCCAATTAATCCTATCATTATATCTGGAAAGAACAAGTTCAATAAATTTTACAGTAAAGAATTTAGTTGGCATAATATGTAAATATATGACAGTTATAGTACTCTATATAAAATCATGCCAAATCACCAGATATTACAGATATTCTATGTTATTAGAAGGTATGAAACCTTCCAAAGAAAATATTTAAAAATGCAAGTCTAAGACTTTAAAGTATACAGACACGAAATAACTTTTTTTTGGGGGGGGGGGGGGGGG
>NW_007727163.1:344081-372724 GCF_000696425.1 Galeopterus variegatus | reverse complement strand
TTTTTCCAAAAAGTTTTAAAAACATTTTTTTTTTTTTTTTTTTTTCTGGGTTTTTTTTTGGGGGGGGGGGGGAGCTGGCCAGTATGGGGATCTAAACCCTTGTCCATGGTGTTATAACACCTCACTCTAACCAACTGAGCAAACCAGTCAGCCCTCCAAATAACTTTCATTGTATTTAATATTTGCTTTTACGAACAACAAAAAGAAAACCCTTCACTTGCAAGCATCACTTGTAATTACACTGAGATCATATAGCAAAATATACATGTAATCAGACGGCTTAAACTGGAGAGAAAAAAAGCCAACTTTTACTCTATATACAACTAAACTTTGAGAATTAGTAAAAGCACTTGGTAACCATCATTTACATTTCTCATCAAATAAAATTAATCTAAATACTTGCCCCAATACCAAATCACTAACTTAGGCAATTCTCCCAAGCAACCAAATGTTAATGCCATTTAATATAAAGGTTAGGCCAATTTTAAAATAGTCTCTAATTACCCTCTGCTAAATGCTTTAGCAATTTCACAGGGGAAAAAAAGAAAACAAAATATCTCTGAATAGATCTTGTGATTTTTAAGCTTCACGAGATATCTGCTATGCAGAAGATGAATTGTGACCTAGATATGCCACTGAAATTAACACTAAGAAGGATCTGCCTTGACTGTAACAACTTACCAGTGGTATTTCTAACATGGCCAAGTCCCTGCGGATTTTATTCCAAAACTCATTTATATGAAAACCATTCAATTAATCTAACATGGCCCATTCAGAAACAAGCAAACAAAAAAACCACTGTACAAGGAAATGAAAAAGACCTTAAATTGATTGTAATGTCATATATCAATTGATAAAAATTTAAAATATGAAATAAATTTCAATCTCTCTCCTCACTAATCATGTTTTTCAAATTTTGACTCTTAGCTATGAGATATAGAAAGTTTGCCTTTGATAATAGAGAAATGTAAGACTGTCCATCTCATACTGGCTAACAAATTTCCATGAATAAAAGAAATTTATTCTTGAATTATTGTAGTGGCAACTAATTGAGAATAGCATATATACACACATGTATACACATATACGCAAGTCGTTAGAGGTTATTACAGTAAGTTGGCCATTTATTGCTTTATGGGAAAGTTATTGATTGCCTTGCCTTGAATTAAAAACATTATTTAGAAGTCAATGCCTAAAGTCTTCACAATACTCCCATTTCTGGTGGAGTGTCTTAGCTTTCGGACAGAGAATGTATTTAGGAAGTCACATTTTGAGTATTTCCCCATAGTGCAAAAGATAAAATTTATTGACATCACTTCTCTACAGAAAAAGCTACACTATACCTGTGATTAAGAAAAGCTTTCAAATATCAAACTGTGAGATCAAATATAAAGAGAAATATGTTTAACTCTACAGAGGAAGATGCAAACATTTATCTGAGAAACAAATTGCTGGCTGTCTTTAAAAAGGTCATTATAACTATAACGAGATTAATACATGACACTATCAATAAAATCCTCATGTGCTATATTATCAGTATTAAAAATTATCAAAAGCATCATTTACTTAACACCACACTATTAAAAGTTTTCATTAATGCAAAAAAAATAGCTTTCCAAATTACAAAACTTAAATTCATAACACACCATTCTTACACCTGGATTATAGCTTGGAACTGAAAAAATGTAATACTTTCAATTTCTAAAAATCATAGTGGATGAGCAAAACAATTATAACTGTTTATATCTTATTAATTATAATAAAGAAAAGGGCTAAAGTTGTTTTCTGAAAATACTTTTTAGTCTTGAGAGTTCTTCGGTTCTATATAAAAACCTAATTAAAAAGGGAAAACAAAAAACTGCTCAATTTGAAGGCCAAATTTTTGTGGATTTTTTGTAATTTTTTAACACTGCCTTACTTTACCTCCCACCACTCTCTCTACATTATCATGTTTAACAGTGGCTGGCTAGATTTGAATCCCTGTTCTATGACTTCCTAGCAGAGTCCATAGTTTACATTAGGTTTCATTCTTGGTGGACATTCTATGGCTTTCGACAAATGTATAATGACATGTATCCACCCTTACAGTATCATACAGAGTAATTTCATTGCCCTAAAAATTCTCTGTACTCCACCCATTCATCCCTCCCTATCCCCCAACCCCAAGCACCCACTAATCGTTTTACCGTCTTCATAGTTTTCATCTTTTCCAGAATCTCTTATAATTGGAATCATACAGAATGTAGGCTTTTCAGACTCGCTTCTTTCACTTAGTAATATGCATTTAATGTTCCTCCATGTCTTTTCATGGCTTTTTTTTTTTTTTTTTTTTGGTGACTGGTAAGGGGATCGTAACCCTTGGCTTAGTGTCATCCGTACCGCACTCAGCCAGTGAGCTCACCGGCCATCCCTATATAGGATCCAAACCTGCGGCCTCGGCGCTCCCAGCGCTGCTGCGCTCCCAGCGCCGCACTCTCCCGAGTGAGCCACGGGGCCGGCCCTTTTCATGGCTTGATAGCTCATTTCTTTTTAGTGCTCAATAATAGTCCATATATCACAGTTTATCTACTCACCTACTGAGTGGCATCTTGGTTGCTTCTGAGTTTTGGAAATTATGAATAAAGCTGTTATAAATATCCATGTATAGGTTGTTGTGCGAACATAAGTTTTCAGCTCCTTTGGGTAAACACCAAGGAGTGTGTCAGCTGGATCATATAGTAAGAGTATGTTTGGTTTTGTAAGAAACTGCCAAACTGTCTTCCAAGGTGGCTGTACCATTTTTCATTCCCACCAACAATCAAAGAGGCAGTGTTATGTCTTTGTACCTTGTTTCTTATTGGTTAAATGGAGCAGAGTATGCAGAGTAAATAAAAAATGCATGTAACATACTGGAATAGTCCTAGAACATAACAAACACTCAATACATGCTAACTACTATTATTACCCAAAACAGTTGAACTCTAGAGGCAGTAGAGTGTACTACTTAAGTTTAAGAGCAGATGCTTTACAATTAGACAGACCTAGGTTAATGTTCCATCACTACTGCTTACTAAGGTCCCTGGGCAAGCTCATAAATCTCTTTAAACCTCAATTTTCTCATCTTAAAATGTTATTAATACTAGTATCTATCTCATGGGGTTATTATAAGGATTAAATGAGACAATAAATATAAGGTCCTCATCAGAGTATTTGACACATGATAAGTCCTTATCATCTTGATTATCATAATCATAATTATAGTATTTGATAACATTTCTTGAAATAATTGGCAACAACTCTGGAAAATCAAAACAAGAGCTAGAAATTACCAGCCTAGGGCCAGCCCCGTGGCGCACTCGGGAGAGTGTGGTGCTTGGGAGCGTAGTGGCACTCCCGCCGCGGGTTCGGATCCTATATAGGGATGACCGGTGCGCTCACAGCGCTCACTGGCTGAGCGTGGTGGGGCCGGTCTCAAAAAGGACAAAAAAAAAAAAAAAGAAAGAAATTACCAGCCTAGAGTACAATGTAGTGTACCACAAGAGAAACACATAAAAAGAAAAAAAAAATTCTAAAAGAGGAATGAAAACTATTATTCACCAAGTATCTGCCAGGGACCATATATATTATCTCATTTTAAAAAGTAGATATATAAATCTTTTACAGAGAGGGAAACAGCCTGAAATAAAATATGTAATTTGTATTAGGTCAGAAAGTTAGCAGAAGATTCAAACTCTCATGTGATTCCAAAACCCAAACTATTCCAATACACTACACTCTCTTCCTTTCTGCCTCTTCTATGGACCCCTCTCTGCAACACTCCCAATCCATTAAGATCAAGCTACAATTAATGAACTTGAGGTGGTTTGGAAGAACCTCCAATAAAGGGAGTATTACTTCATTAAATAAATATTTTACTTAATGCCCATTACATAATTTTGTACAATCACAAAGATGGCATTATTTATGTTACACAAAGTTTTCATGCCCTTAAAGGAGTTTTTACCTCTCTCTTTGTGGGTACAGAAAAATATCAGTCCCTGAAAGTTGTTGCTCTGATAAATGAGCTTATCTATTTCAATTCTCTTTATAATCCCAATAATTCTCCATTCCTATCATAAAAAACAAATGAGTGTTTCTGGATTTAAACTTCCTGACAATAGCTTTTTGATATCGTAGAATATTTCCCTTAACTGTCTGGCTTAGGGACACTTTCCCTGTGATAGCAGTTGGGCAGTTGGTCAAAGGTGAAAAAAATATGAGAAAGGAAGGCTGACTCACTAGAACATTCAAAACAGCAATCCTGTCATTTAATGACATTGGAGAAAAGAACTATGAGGATCATCCTCCCTTTTTTCCTTTTAAAAAATATATTAAAATATTATTAAAATAAATTTTCTAACCAAGAATAATTAAAAAGAAGCATTACTTCTTTTGATGATGTTTTGAGGAAGTATGCTTGTCCTATGCTTTTATGAGCAATAAGGGGGAGGAAAAAATTAAGATTTCAGAAGACATGGGTAACTGTCGATTTAGTTAGATTCAAGCCTGTTGCTTACAAAAACTAAAAACATTTTAATGTCTTTTTATTAATTTATCCACCCCAATGTGCATCCTGGAAAGAGAAAAACCAACTGAACCACAAGTAAGAAAAACTGAGTTCTATCACTAATCAGAAAAATTTAAGCATATCACATCACCTCTCTGAAAATTACTTTACTTCCTGTTTTACAGATGAAGCAAATTTACCTTAGCATTTACAGATTAAATATTTGTTTCAATTATTTATGAGCAACTCCAAATGTCTGGGATCATAATAATTTGTAATTAGCCTACATGTGAATTTGGGTTGAATACTGTAGGGCTGACATGCAGGAACATGTGTCTCAGCTGAACTTGGAGGCTGGCAAACTTTTTTTGTAAAGAAACAGATACTAGCCTTTTTAGTCCATATGGTCTCTGTCTCAACTACTCTACTACTGTAGTGCAAAAATTGCCATAGACAATATGCATGAATGAGAGCAGTTGTGTTTTAATAAAACTTTATTTCTGGGCCGGCCCGGTGGCGCACTGGATAGTGCGCCGCTTGGGAGGTGTGGCGGCGCTCCCGCCCGAGGGTTCGGATCCCACATACAGACCGGTTCCCGCTCACTGGCTGAGCGAGGCGCGGGAGCAACACCGAGGGTTGCGGTCCCGTTGCCGGTCCCGGTCCAGTGCGGGGGCGACACTGAGGGTTGCGATCCGTTGCCGGACACGGAAAAAGACCAAAAAAAAAAAAAAAAAAACTTTATTTCTGGACACTGAATTTGAATTTCATGTTTTCTATTTTAGTAGAAGTTATTTTTGACAAAAGAGCAAAAGCAATTCAATGGAAGAAAACTAATCTTTTCAATAAAAGTTGCTGGAGCAATTGGATATCCACAGGTAAAAAAAGAAAAAAAAAGAACCTTGACCCAAACCTCACACCTTAATTAACTCGAATGGATCACAGATTTAAATGTCAAGTTAAGGGCCGGCCCGGTGGTGCACTGGAGAGTGCGCCGCTTGGGAGCGTGGCGGCGCTCCCGCCGAGGGTTCGGATCCCATGTGGAGACCGGTTCCTGCTCACTGGCTGAGCGCGGTGCAGGCGCAACACCAAGGGTTGCGATCCCGTTGCCGGTCCCCGGTACGGGCGCGACACTGAGGGTTGCGATCCCGTTACCGGTCAGTAAAAAAGACAAAAAAGGGGAAAAAAAAAGTTTAAATGTCAAGTTAAAATTATAAAACTTTTAGGAAAAGAACATAGGAGAAAATCTTTGGGGCCTAGGACTCAGAACCTTAGACGTGACATAAAAAAAAAAATGACCCATTAAAGAAAAACATGAAATAATTGGATTTCAACAACATTTACAACTTTTACTCTGTGAAAGATCTTGTTAAGAAGATAAAAAGGCAAGCAACAGACTGAGAGAAAATATTTGGAAACCATATGGCTGACCCAGGACTTGTATCATATAAAGAATTCTCAGAACTCAATAATTAAAAAAAAAATTTTTTTATTAGAAAATGGGAAAAAGACATAGAGACATTTTACTGATGAGGATATATAAATGGCAAATGATGATATGAAAAGTTGTTTAATAACTGGCCATAAGGGAAATGCAAATCAAGACCATGGTGAGATATCACTAGACATCTATTAAAACAGTTAAAGTAAAAATAGTGACAGTATTAGATACTGGCAAGAATGAGGAGAAACTGGGTCTCTCACAGGAGTACAATACTGGTGGGAATGTAAAATAGTACAGACACTCTAGAAAATAGTTTGGCAATATCTTGTAAAAAAAATTAAACATAAAAGGGCCGGCCCGTGGCTCACGTGGGAGAGTGTGGTGCTGATAACACCAAGGCCATGGGTTCAGATCCCTATATAGGGATGGCTGGTTGGCTCAACTGGGAGAGTGTGGCGCTGACAACACCAAGTCAAGGGTTAAGATCCCCTTACCAGTCATCTTTTAAAATAAATAAATAAACAAACAAACATATAGCTACCATATGACCCAGCAATTGCATTCCCCAGAGAACAATGAAAAATTTATGTCCACACAAAAACCTAAACATGAATGTCCATAGACTCTTTAGCCACAGTAGCCAACTAGAAACAACCAAAATGTCCTCAGTAGTTGAATGGTTCAATAGGCGAACTGTGGTACATCCATACCATGGAATACTACTCAGCAATAAAAAGGAGTGAGCTATTGGTACATATTAAGTGTGGATGGATCTCAGGAACATCATGCTGATTGGAAAAAAGCCAATATTCCCTACTATATGATTCCATATTCTTAAAGTGACAAAGTTATAGAAATGGAGAACAGATTCCCGGTTGCTAAGGGTTAGGAATGATGGGGAGGGTTGGAAGACTGGCTAAGACTATGAAAGGGTAGCACAAGGGGGATTTTTGTGGTGATGGAATAGTTCTGTATCTTGATTGCAGAGGTGGTTACACATGTGATAAAATGGCATAGGATTATATAAACACCTTGTAGCAATGTCAATTTCCTGGCTGTTGGTATTATACAATAGTTATATTTAAAATGTAACCAGTGGGGGAACTGGTGAAGGGTAAGGACCTCTCTGTATTACTACCTGAAATTTCCTGTGGACCTATAATTATCTTAAAATAAAAAGTTAAAACAGTTTCTGAAAATCTGAAGATAAGCAAAAAGAAGACATAGCTTTGTAAATAACAACAGTCTACCCACTCTCCCTATTAATCTCAGTATTGTTTCAAGTACCAAGCATAATAAAATAATAAAAGCCAGTTTTAACTAAGAGTCTACCATGAGCCAGGCACTGTCTTAATGCTCTTCATGCACTGCCCATTTAATCCACATAACCACTTTATAAATGAAATGCCACAACCCCATTTTGCAGACAAAAAAACTGAGGTTGTGAGAGGTTGAGTAATTTGCTCATGGTCACACATTAAATGCTAGAACCATGATTTAAACTCAGATTAACTCCAGAGGCATGCCTCTGCACACTACTGTAACAAATATAAAGATGTTCAGAGAAAGAAAAACAGTTATTGGTCACACTGTGTGCAAAAGCCTGGATAAAACAGTTAAACCAGTTTTACCTTTGGTAGAGTTTTCAAAACTTTTCAAATGCTGGTGCATGTCACATAACTAGAAGACACATACAGTATTTCCCTTACGTATTTAACCAGGCCCTTTTCTGCCAGAATATAGTTTGGGTATATAATACAACAATCTCTCAGCCAAAAGTTAAAACATTTAAATAGCCTGATCTTAACACACTTCTCTTCACATATTGGCAAACTACAAATGTTTATAGCTGTGCTGTCTCATGTGGTAGCAGCTACCCATATGTGACTAATTATAAGTTAATAAGAATTAAATAAAATCAAAAGTTCAGTTCCTCAGTCACACTATCCACATTTCAAGTCTGCTCAAGACCCACATATGGCTACCATACTGGACATCACAGCTACAGAACATTTCCATCATCTGAGAAGTTCTATCAGCACTGGGTTAGAGACTTATTTTTGTTTTGTTTTGTTTTTTTTAAAGAACGTGGAGCCTATGCAATCTTCAGAGAAGCACATTGTGAATTATTACACGTCACTGTCACTATCCTCCCATAAAAGGGGATGAGGTCAGAGATTCTTGACGATCTAAAGTCAGCTACTGCCACTATAATGTTAAAGCACAAGGAAAAGGCAAGCAAAAGGAGTGGAAAAAATGAACAGAAAGAAAAGAAAGCAACATCATGCAACTTGGTGATGAGGCTTAAACTGAGATCCAAGAGTCTGGGTTCTACTCCCTACTATGTCAATGATTCATTTAAATAAACAAAATAAAAATAAAAATTTTGTGCAGTATTTGGTACTAATTACCTGTGACTTGATTAGACAAGTTTCTTTGCCTCTCTGGTCCTCAGTTTCCTCTTCAAATTTAAACTCGATGTTGCTAAGATTCCCTCTAGCTCTGTACCATTAAAACACATACACATACACACACAAAATGATGAGGTGGGAAATAAAGGTAAAAATAAAAGAAAGCAAGATCATTGCACATCGGTGTCGGAAACTGGCAGGAATAGCTTGTCACAAGTTCTACTCATGAGGATAAGATTTGGATACCACCAAAGGTTGAAAGATTTAATTCTGTTCAATAAATACTCACAGCAATTATTTGCAGCTAACTGCACTACTTGGAAATAGCACCCCCCCCCCCAAAAAAAAGAACCTGTCTAGCCCTAAATTAATACCAAATATGTGGAAAGAATGCAAGATTCACAAACCTTTAGGTTGAAAGACTGGTTCATTAACATGTACTAACCTAAATGACCCAGAACTGAGAAACACAGAAGTATCTTAAAATCTTCTTGAAGAGAAACAACTAACAAATTTTATAAAATCATTTACGTAGTACAAACAAATGGTATAATCAAAAGCATACCCGTTTCTTCCACAAAGAATATAAATAAATGCTACAGGTTACTTGGGAATAGGAAGACACCGATTTTGGTCAAGCTAACTTCTCTAGAATCCACAGTTAATCAGATAATCCTGCATGTTCTGGGTTAAATATTCTTGAGGGTTACTGGGAGTAAACGATTTTCAAATCGTGCTAGACAGAATAAAACGCAACTGGAATTCTTGCCTCTACTTATCTACTGCACACTTCCCACTTTTCAGAGGCACTGTTGGTCCTATTTCCTACGATCAAAATAGACAGAAAACTTTCCCCATCCCTATTCTAAGAATTCAAATAGCCAATATGAAAATTAAAAAATAATGTTTACCTCTAGATAAAGAAGAGCCAAGATAAACTGCGTTGATATTTTACCTTGAAGAAGCTAAGGCAAGCAGAGAGTAGTGTAACCTCTGTGAGGATTCACTCATTAAAGCCTGGAACCCTAGCCGGGAATATTTTGGTGCAGGCGCGAGTAAACACTAAAGCTTTGCAGCAAGGACAACAAGGAGAAGGGATCTGCAGAAGGGACAACAAGTAAAGGGACAAGCCTTCACTTCAGAAAGGCAGTTTTCAGTACCCCACCTACTAACCCAAAACCAAGGACCGCGCGGCGCGGAAACCCTGCCGAATTTGAAAACAAATGCTGCGAAGCTCCGGTGGACTGGTAAGGGGGTTGGTAACTGACAGCTCCGCTTCGGCGGGAGAAGCCTCAAATAGGTCAAATTGTGTCAACGGTCTGAAATCGAGAGTCCAGGCTACTACGCTTAGGGGAGTAGAGCAGCAGGAGGTAAGCAGAGGGTTGGCGTCTTTCAGTCCTAAGGAGGAAGGTTATCAGAACTGAGACCTAACCCAAGCCCGGGCAGCTTGCCCGCTCTCACCTCTCTTGGGGGCCTTGATCATAGGCACCCCTCCAGTTCTCTCGCCGTTTTCCTGCTTGTCCTTGTGCTTGAGATCGCCCGGAACGCAGGAGCTGGAATCACCATCGGAGCCGCGGTGGTGATGGTGCTTGTGCCGCTCCTTATGGCCCTTATGCTTGGGCCCGGCCGCGCTCACAGTCAGGGGCGAGAAGGTGAAGAGGGCCGAGGTGCCTGGAGCCGGGAGCGGGGCAGCGACAGCGGGCCCGGCGGACGCAAGCGACGGTGGCGGCGGAGGCGGCAGGAGCAGAGGCTCAACAGGGCCTGGGACGGTCGGGGCTGAATTCGTTGGCGGCAGCGGCCCGGGATGTTGGCGGCTGCGACGCCGCCGGTGAGGGGGAGCGACAGGGGGCTCCTGGCTCGGCCGCCCCCGCTTCTCCTGAGATCCCCCACTGCTTGTTCGGCGCTGCCTCTTCACTCCCCGCGGTGAGACCCCAGCGTGAGGTTTCTCCTTCCCTTCTTTGTCCGGCTCCTCTTGCGCCGCCACCGCCCGTACTACGCGCACCGCTCCGACCTGCGCAGCCATTTCACCCACAAACACACATTTAAATGGCTCGACCGCCCCCCCCGTCCGCGCATCGCGCAAGCGCCGCCCGCGCATGGCCCGCTGGGCATTGGAGTCTCTCCCCCGCCCTCCACTTGTCGGCAGTTCTTCGTCCAGAGCCCAACATGCCGGAAGCGGCAGTTCCAACGCTTTTCCGCTGGCCTCTCCGACCGAGCTTCTATTGTAAAGCTCCCCGGGCCGCGCAAAGCCTCGTGGGAGTGGTAGTTCCGCCGCGCCCTGCGCCGTGTCCCCGGCTCTGAGTGGAGTAGCAGAGGGAGCGTGCGCCGAGTCACGCGTCGGGCTGCGACGCAACCGCTGGTTGCCGCCAACCGCTTTAACGGCCCAAACAATGTTAATGGCTTTCAGAGTCTGGCGCCGCGTTCCATTATCATCTTTCTGTGCCCTTTCGTTATTTTACACGGAATATGTGGTCTCCATAGTGACTAAAATTGCATATTTCTCTCATAACCTTTGTGAGGTAAAAGAATCTCCAGCCTTTTACCCTTGACAAGCGATGAAATGAAGGGGAAAAGAGGATTTAGTGTTATGTAAAATGCGGACGATTTTACTGTGAAATCTATAGGACCGCAATTCAGAAATTTTTTGAAGCATTTGCATGGGCATTGCTATGGTTACAACTAGAGGCGTAACAAGGCAGGTGCAAGAACTGCCTGGGAGTCATCGAGCCACATCTCCCCAATGTCTGGAAAGGTAGAGACCAGCACTTATTTTGAACATATCCCTAGAGTTGCGAAAAATTCTAGATGCAAAACCGTGGTTAAAAAAATTTTTTAGTAAGATGATTTTTTTTTTTTTTTTCAAATCAGAAAAGGTTGCATAAATTTGAAAAGTGCATCTACCAGAAAACATTCAAAATCGTCACTGTCCGCCGAGGGATGATTGCTGCTCAGAAATTCATTTAGAATTTCATCGTCACTTCAGCTTTTACCTAGGATTTTTTAAATATATTTGGCCCTTGATAAAGATACTTGGAAATAATTGAGTACAATGATGTACTCAGCAGATAAAATTACTATGGTTTGATACCACTAGTCCCTGGAGAAGTATAACTTCAGCTAAATGAACACTACTGCAATGAAACAAAGTTTAAAACAAAAAATTTATTGATCACCTATTCGGTACATTGTACTACAATAGACAGGTAACAATATCTTATTCAATTTTTCCTGTCATTGGCTTCCTAATAAAAAATATTGAAGAGCAACTGATGTTTAAGTAATACATGATTTTAAAAGTTATAAATCTTTTTTTAAATAAAATATGTTAAATTTTTAGGGGAAGTTAGGTGAATCCTTTGTAATAATAATTACCTACCAATTTATTTGCTACATAAAATTATATTTGAAATATCAGATTTTCTTAAGACAGATCATATTCATATAGAAATATATTTTAACCTAGCAGTACCTCTGATTGGTTGGATACATATTGCACATCTTTATATAGGACCTTTTAAATGAAGAAAATGCTCCCAAAAGAGAGCTATTTAGTTGATTATATTTCTAGAATTGGTAATTGAATAATTTTGGTTAAAACTTATCAGGAATGTAGCTGAACATTTTGTTAGTATATACAGATTAAAAAGTGATTATTGTCATTATTTGTACATTTTATTCTCTTAAATATAATTTCTTTTCTTAATACTCTAGTTTCCCACAATATTTGGGAAGATGTGCAAGGTATACTCAATTTAGGAGTATAAATGGAGTTATAAATCCCAAGAAATAGTCATTGTCACTAGCAGTAATTTTGTACTGCAACCACAAGGTAAGGTTTTTTTTAAAACTTTTTATAGTAAATTCTGCCAATGTAGAAATGTAATTGAGATCCAATTCTTACAAACTTTTTAAAGTTTATGTAGAAAAGTAAAATAAAGTAAAAATAACTTCCAAAAATGAAAAATATGTCCATTCTAAAACACTTTGTTATAACAGCATTCTCTACATAAGCTCAAGTGACAAACCATTACTTGCAGTTTCCAACCCAACGTAAATGATATGAAAATGCAAAAACTACTGGCACATACTTGTATATTGCTTTTCTTTTAAAGGCTATTAACATTAGCATAACTTCATTATTGATATTATAAATGTAGATCACTTATTTTAGCTAGCAGTATTCTAGTTGCTTTATTTGCAGATGCATTTGCAGCCTATATTCTTATAAATCCAGAGTTGTATTAAACATTCCAAGTTGATGGTGGGTTCCTTGGTCCTTTAGGTTTTGAAAAACGATTTGCAAAACCTGGGAACAAAAATAAAATTGAATGAAAAGAGAAATTTTTTTTTGTATAGAAATGAACACTTCGACTTGAGAGTATACTATAATAAATGCAAACACATGGATTTTTTCCAAAAGGCTATGCAGCATCTTTGATCAATTTAGTAATAGATTATAAAGGCATTATAGTAATTAATTTAAAGCTTAAATTATAACAATAGAATACTAATAACATTTTAAATTTGTAGTGTACTTAACAATGTAGAACGACGGTTATAATAGCCTTTGATAATTCAGTATACAATACCATTTACCTACATTTTTTTCCACCTACCACTCACCCAACAGAAAAACAAAACTGAGAAATTTCAATTTCACAAAAATAAGAACTATTACTTCCAACATTATTGTATTAAATCCAGTATACCTCTAAGTCAGCCCAGAAAGCCTTAAATTTATTAAGAGCTTATGTTTGAAAAGGTTAGAAAAAATAAACAGTCCTAAAAAATTAAGTAGTTAAGTAATCATTTTTATTTATCTTTCTTCCTCAAACTCACACCCCTTCCCCCCCCAAAAAAAGCAGTAGTATGAGGAAAGTTTTCATAACTAATGAAGGCTATTTCGGGATGCTTTCAAAAGATTTGCAGGTTGGTAATATTGGTTCTTTATCATCTCAGCCACATATTACTTTCCTTTTCTAAAATGGTAGTATATTTTCAAGGTATCTCACACTTAGCAACTTTAAGGGCTTAAATTAAGAAATGAAAGTTTTGAAATACAGAGGGAGAACAGAGAATGGAAAACTTGAAGACATTCCTAAACCTTTAATTACATCATCTTACAAAATGTCAGTATTATCATTTTACAGAACTGATGTAAGGATCAAATGAGATATTTATTTAAAAAGTCTCCAGCACAATGCCTGGCACATAGTAACTATTCAAATGTTGCTTAAATCCTTAAATCTGAACCTACAAAAATCTATACCAGAACTGGAAGAAGAGAGTAGGGAAGGGGAAAAGAAGATAATTTTTTAAAAAATCACTAAAATTAAATTTATTAATGGTGGTCGTAAAAAAAAAAATTGGGGGAGAGGGCACACAGCCTAGTTTATCCACACTTCTCTGAGTGGTAAGAAAGAAGATAGAAGGAAAACTACTTCAGATTAAATAGTTTCACATAATAGTCAAAATCATCCCATCAGTATAGATAGCTTGATTGTAACCCAAGTGGACTGAGAATAGAAGTAAGGACATATGAGGGTACTTCAAAAAGTGTGTGGAAAAATAGAATTAAAAGAATATTAATCTTTCCATGAACTTTTTGAAGACCCCTTGAATTATGTACGTACTGAGTATCTAAAATTTGAGGAATACCTCTCTTTCACTGGTCAACTCAATAGTTTAGAATAGTAGTGAGCTTCCTTTTTTGCATGTGTGCCAATTCATAAAAAATAAACCTTAACTACAAATTATTCCATTCAAATTTAAATATTTTTTCAAGAAATATATCCTTACAATTTATATTGCCTTCTGTATAAAAGGAAGCCAGTGAAAAAAAATAAGTGCTGCTTTTTAAGTAGGTAAAGTGTTCAAATCTAGGTATATTTGAGAAGCAACATGGAGGCAGCTCTCTAACATTTTATTCTCAGATTGCAGACTGTTGTAAAGTTAGGTGGGCCATGAGTTTCTCAAGTGGTATCAGCGATTTATGAAAATGAAGGAAGCAGAGAACATTTGTGTTCCAGGCAAAGTTGGGTGCCTTTTTTTTTTAGTTTATACAATATTTTGTATGAAGGTTTTTAAATGATTTCATACACATCATAACTTTATAAAATTATTCCTCTCTATACTGCATATACTTTTTAAAATACAACATTTTAAACCTTAGAGTTAATGAAATCTAAACAAAATTTTATGGCTAAAGAAATAGATCCAGAGATTCGTTCTTTGTCAAGGTGAGATAGGGACCATAACCCAGGTGTGGCAGAGATTGCTACCTGTCCACCAAAATCTTTCTTTGCTTCCTCCTCAGGAATAGAAGTGTATCTGGGCAGTTGTATCTGTCTGCCCAGCACTATTACATTTCCCAGTCTCTCTTGCAATTTAGTTATAGCATGTCTAAGTTCTCTTCAAAGGGAAATGTGAGGTGATGCAATGTTGCCACTTCTAGGCCAATGCCTTAAGACCAGAAGAGGAGGAAGAGGAGGCCACGCCTACTCCATGTTATTCTGTTTTTCTGCCACCTGCAATCTGGATGTGGCAGCAACCTAATTTTGACCATACAGATAAAGACAATACCATTGAGCAGCAGTTCTCAAAGCGTTGTCCAGGGAGTCTTGAGGGTCCCCTAGACCCTTTCAGGGGGTCTGCTTTTTGGTTAAGAATAATTTTTAGTAATAATATCCTACATTAATTGCTATACTTTTTAACAAAAAATTATAATATACTTGATACTACTTTAAATAGTATCATGAATATGTATCACATAGAATGATAGAATGCTTAAAATAATATAAAATTATCATTTTAAGTTTATGGCTTATACTTAGGGGCAATTGGGAAGCAATTCCTTTAAACTGTCGGAATTGTGCTTCATCTTCTACTGTTGAATGAGTTATATAAGATTAGACAGCAGCAATTGCTGTTTTTTAAAATCATATTTGCATATTTTTTATAACTTTGCTTTCGATATGAACTGAAATATTATAACATCTCATATTCATTTAGTACATGCCAGCACAATAATTTGGTTACCTAGCTTTATTTTCTGCATATTATAGACAATTCAGTCCTATGCAAAATGCTAAGAGGTAGCTGAGGTTAAAAATAAAAAGATAAATTGTGTAGAAAACAATATAAATATAAGGACCTATAATTGCAACCTTAAATTATATTTAAAGTTGTGTGTCTTATACTGTAAACAAATAATTCAGATAAATTTTCTAATTCTACTGTAAAATAACACACGTACCAAAATTCAGAAAAAAGCTGGAGTTATTTGACTGAACAGATTCTGCAGGCTTGCTTGGTGGGGAAGAGTTACAGATACCTGGAATCAAAAGAAAGACGGAAGGGAAAGAATGAAGATACACTCACATTACTGTTTATCAGATTGTACAATTGTTGAGATTAAACATTTCCTCCAGAGTAATTAATACTCTCAAACATATTCACTATCAAATGTTACCAAAATATAGGTGCTTACACATGGGTTGACACTATAATCTTCTCATTTGTGTGTGTGTGTACGTGTGTGGTTAGGGTTTCTTTTCTTTACAAACAGTAAAGCCCGACACTAAAGAAAATTACCAAAGGAATAAGATCCAATAAATCATGAATCAACTTCTTTGAGACGTTCACATTTTGGCTTTGGACTCCATCTTACTTTGTACTCTATCTGACTGCTGTTAGTCTGCTTTTGTTCTCCACACTAATTCATTCATGGCAAGTCTGTGATTTTTCTTACTCTATCCTCTACTTCTGAAATCTCTTTACTCCACTTTCCAGTGTACTTTTTTCCCCATTGTAGATTATTCTAATTTAGGCCCATAATCTCTCACAAGACACTATTCTAATTTATACCCATAATCTCCCCCAAGAGATGCTGCTTTGTTTTGCTATTTTAGTTACTTATAAGTAGGCTTAAAAATATATTTGTCTTCCCCGTACCTTAATATATTCATTTATCAGTTTCTGCTCAGTTTTTTTTTTCCTTTAAATTTTTATTTTGTCAGTATACAATGTGGTTGATTATTATGGCCCATCACCGAAACCTCCCTCCCTCCTCCCTCTCCCGCTTCTGCTCAGTTGTGAATACAATCCGGTGAACACTTGGTCCAAATTTTGCACAGGCATTAACTTGCAGTAAAAAAAGATAACTTCAAGTTTGCATAAACTTTGTAACAAAGAGCATATAAATGGGGAGAAATTATTATTCTCTCTTTTTTGTTTTCAACATTGTCAGAATGCAATATGAGAACTATATATATGTGTTTGTACATACACACCTTCCCCTTCCTGGAGGTACTTGAGTATGAATCATTAAAATACATAGTGAATTTCAATCAAATTCAATTAAAATACATATTTATTGAATACCTACTATGTGCCAAGCATTGGGCCAGCTATTGAGGACAGAAACATGAATACAAAGTGGATGAAGGTGAGGTAGTTCAGGAGATATCAATAATCTCTATACTGCATATGACCTAAGAGTTGTATATACCCTCAGAAAAAAAAACAATTGACCAAAAGGGGAATATTAATTTTTTACAAAAGAGGCAAAGATTCTGCTCATATATATCAGAGAGAACTGCTGTTTTGAATATTGGCTTGCCATAGATATTTTTATGCTGCCTACCCAGCATTCATTCCCTCTTCTCCTGATGATAGAACTTGAATTTTCCTTTAGGAAATCACCCCACCCCCAATTTTCAGTTCCTATGCTTCTGGTGTAGCTGAAGGAAATGACCTATATCTAGGGCTAATTTTCAGTTGGTATGTTGCCATGGTCACACCAGATGTGTAGGTCTGACCTCATTCCTAATTGGTCAGTGTCCACATGTAATGGTTGTTTAATATTAGGTATGACACTATCCTGCCTAATGAGAACATTGAATATACTGGCAATGTATTCAGGGATGGGCAAATGAACCAAACCAAGACAATCAGATCCAATCGGCCATAGTCATCAGACTGTTGCTTGAGCTGTTCTTTTCCATCATAAGCCTGAAACCACATGGTAAAAGCCTGCTTATGAGTGAGCTAACACAGAATGAAACAAAGCTGAGAAATATGAAATAAGAGATTAGGTTCTGATTACATCATTTGAGCCCTTGGTTACAAGCCAATAAATTCCCCATTTCTGCTTAAGTCAGCTTAAATTGGGTTTTCTGTCACTTGCAACTGAAGGATTTCTGAGCAATTAAAGTTTCCCACCAAAAGTTGGCATCAGGCATCATGGTTGACAGCTTCCACTCTTGCTACCAGCAGCCAGGATGATCTTTTTAAAAAACAGGGCATGTATCATCTCTGCCTAAAATACTTTTATGGCTTCCAATTACACTTAGAATAAACTCTAAACTATTTCATATGACCCATAAGAATCTAACTACTACTCCCCCATCTTTCCAGCCTCACCTTACTCCCCTCTCCTCTTTACTTACTACCCTGCAACTACAATGGCTTCCTTTGAGTTCCTATAACACCCCAAACTCTCACACCTAAGAGATTTTGTATACACTGTTCCTCTATCTGGAGTGCTCTTCTTCCCACTCTGCCTGGCTAGCTGCTCCTTTATGTCTCAGGTTCAGTTGTCACTTCCTTAGAAAGGGCTTCCTGGACAACTCATTCTAAAGTGGATCCTCTGTTATTCCCTGTCATACCTACCCTTTTGTTTTCTTTCCTAGCATTTATCACAGTGTCTTATTATGTATATGTTTGTGGATTATTTGTTTAATGTCTGAATCCCTCACTAGACTTAAGTTCCACAGAGTCAGAGCCCATACCTATTCTGTTCATCCAGTGCCTTGAAGAACCCCTTGGGCATAGTAGTCACAAATATTCATTGAATGAAGGAAGGAAGGAAAGAATGAATGAAAGACAGTAGGCTTAGTTGCTAGCTTAAAATGACAGATGAAGAATCCTAATTTCATTAAAAGTAGGATCAGCTTTAACTACAGACCAGTAAGAGATCCAGGCTACACTGAGAACATACGGAATTCTGGAGTTATGAACCATTTGGAAGGGGCAGAGGACACATATGCAAGTACAGGCAAATAAGTCTAAAGCTTCAGAATCAGTTTGGGGTGCCAGATATTGTTCATTTAAGTGCAAAAGACTGGAGGATAAAGATTGCTTTAAAAAATAGAAATACAGCACAGTTTAGATCCAGAGAATAACCTGGGAACTCTTACTTAGAAGTAAGACTCAAGTCTCTGAGAGTCCCACCATATCTCAAAGTTGTGCCCACCTAAATCTACCTGAAATTTCTGTTTCTCTGTGAAAAAAAGACAGAGTTGGAGCTAGAGTAAGAAAACTAGGTGTTTCATAAGCTAAGCTGATCTAACCAATCTTTGGCTGGCTATTCAAGTCACTCATTTCTTTGCTTTTTGCTATCTTATTTCCCCTGTTTACCACTATAATTTCCTTTTGGATTTTTTTTGTTTGTTTTTGTCCTTTTTGAGACCGGCTGCACCACGCTCAGCCAGTGAGCGCACTGGCCATCCCTATATAGGATCCGAACCCGCGGCAGGAGCGCTACTGGGCTCCCAGTACCACACTCTCCTGAGTGCGCCACGGGCTCGGCCCTATAATTTCCTTTTGAAATGTTTAAATCTCTTTGAGTGACTTTAGGGGAAAGGGTATATTTCCAACTTTACTTTAGCCATCATGGGTAAGAAATCAGTTCCTTACAGAAATCAAGTTTGATGGCAATGATAGCAAACTAGCTCAAGAATCTGGAGTTTATGAATAGGGAGATAAAGTGAAAACCTAGAAAAAGAGTAAGATTCTACTATAAATCTTCTTACTTAGAGTATATTTTAAATCAAGTTTTCTCAGTGCTCCTTGTCCCTTCCTATAGCACCAGTATAATACCAAGTAACTGATTGTTCCTTCATGATTAACCAGATGGATCAAATTTGTAAAAAGTATATCACCATGTTTTATGTATTTTGTATTTGTAAATAAGCATTTCTAAGATAATTTCCCACAGTTACAGTAGTCTTTGGGTTTTATTTTCATTAAAATATAGCAAAAATAGTAAGCAACAGACTTTCATTGCTAATAATACTTGGTAAAAATGGAAATGTGTCAACGCTTTGCTTACTTCATTAAATCAACACATTTGTTTCACAATATGCTTTGCTGTGGCTATTTTCAAAGAAAATGTATCTGAGTTTAGATTGCTGGGAATTTTAAATAACACACTTGTATGATAGCATCTTATGATGGGTAGAAAGTGCCAAACATTTTACTAATTATTATTCCTATCTATTAAACAGAAAACTTTCCATCACCTTACTCCCTGCCCAATAGTAGCATTGTGGAGCCCAGCAAAGTACAAGACCTAGGGGAGATTGTTCTGATCCACAGGACCCTAGGGAGGCTCTGTTTAGGAATATTATTAATTTTTTTCTCAGAGTGGTTATATAGAGAAAAATTACATAATTCTGAAAGTGATATATATTCTAAAAAAATAAGTACAAAGAAACTTACTCTTTTTCATGTTTCGCAAAATTTTCAAACTCTACAGAAGTGAAGAAAGGGAAAATGTTAGTTTTTCCTGTGAAATCCAAAATACTTTAATCAAGTAGAAATATAGAGTTAAGTCAAAAGGATTAATTTCCTTAAAAATAGCCATGAAAATGCACAGTTATTTTTCCATCTTGCCATTTTTAATTCAGTGCAAAATCTTCACTTGATTTTATCTTGCTATTTTTTCCACCCATACAGATGTATCAGTACATATTCAGACATGATGTTGTCAGAATACCAGGGGAAAAAATGAAGTTCTTATCTCTCTCCTTTATTAGGACCATTCTAGAACCCAAAATGGCTCCTGAATATGGATGTGATACATAGCGATTCCCATTCCAGCCAAGAATTTTTGTCGATCATATTCTGTACTCAGTTTACTAAGCCCCACTTCCATACTGTTAGCTGTGCTACTTCCTTCTCCCTTCTTTCAGCAAACCTATGTCCTCTGCCTCCTTTATGGTGGAATCTAACTATCTTTTCCAGGAACCTACCCAAATTTCTTCTTTACTCCACATTTCCTCAGCATGTATATTTTTAATCTGCTCAATGGGAATCTATTCTTGATAATTTTCATGTTGTTTCTCATATAGGCATTTTGTTCCAACAGACTAACTATACTTTTTTAAAGAGTAGATAGATGTCCTTTATGACACTTCTGTTTTCCTAACACCTAACAGAAAGGACTCTTCCACAAAATAGAGACTTAATAAATTCTTTTTTTTTGTAAAATTTTTAGATTTTTAAAAAATATATAATTCATTTACAATTCAAAAAACCCTAGTAAAAATGCTCCCATTCTTGTCCTCCAACTACCCTTCCCCTGTAAATAAATAATCACTGTTTATGTATCCTTCAGACTTACTTATGAGTATGTAAGTAAATACACATATAAATCATATTTCCCCCTTTTAAGAAAAAGCTAGTAAATTATAAATAAATATACTGCGAGTCCTTATTCTTTTTTTTAGCTGCATAGTATTCCATTATATGGATATATCATGATTTATGACTTGGTTAATCATTTCCCCTAATGATTAACATTAATATTATTCCAGTCATCTGCTCTTTTAAATAATGCTGCAATCAATGCATGTTATTTCATGTATGTGCAAACATATTTGTAGGATAAATTCCTAGAAGTGAAATTGTTAGTTCAAAGGTTTTATGCATTTGTAATTTTGATATTGCTAAATTGCTCTCTATAGAAATTGTACCACTTAACATTCCCACCAACAATATAGGAGTGTGCTTATTTCCCCATAGCCTTCCTAACAGAAAGTGTAATCAAGTTTTGGAATTTGCCATTCTGATAGATGAAAAACAATGTGTCACTGTGGTTTTAATTTGTATTTCTCTTATTATGAATGAGGTTGAACATATTAAATGTTTAAAGGGCAGACCATGCTCATTTATTTTCTTTGAACTATCTGATCACATATTTTTGTCCATTTTTATTTTAGGGTTATTATTTTCTGTGAATTTCTATGAGCTCTTTTTATATTAGAGAAATAACCCCTTTGGCTATGATGCCAGTTGTAGATATTTTTTTCTCCAATTTGTTCTTTATCTTTTGATTTTTAAGATGATTTTTTTTGTCATGCAGAAATTTTTCTATTTTATTTAGTTGAATTTATGTATCTCTTTTCTATGGATTCTGGATTTTGAATCATAGTTATAAAGATCCTTCATACTCCCAGGTTATAAAGGAATCTTTCCAAGTGTTTTGATAATTCTATGGATTCAGGTTTTTATTTTATTTTATTTTTTAACATTTAAATCTTTTAGCCATCTGTAATTTATCCTGGTGTAGATGTGAGGGGTAGATCCTACTTTATTTTCCCAGGTGGTTATCTATTTGATCCAACAACAAATTTGAGTTACCACCTTCATCATACACTAAATTTCTACATATATTTGGATCTATTTCTGGGCTTTGTCTTCTATTTTGTTGGTATGTGTTTCTTTTCATATACTAATATCATACCATTTTAATTATTGAGACTTTACAATGTTTTAATATCTGGTAAGGCTACCTTCATTTCATTGGTTTTATTTTTATTTTAATTAATTTGTTTGCAGTTTTCTGGCTATTCTTGCTCTTTTTGCCACCCTATATGAACTTTGGATAAGTTTGTCTCATTCCAGGAATAAACAAGTTGTTTATTCAGCATCTTTTAAATTTATAAATCAATCTTAGGAGAAATAAATTCTTAAGTTGCATTTTTTCCTTCTTTTTTTCTTTTATTAATTTTGATTGTTGTGAAATAAAAAATCAGTTTTAGTAAAGATATTTAATCTAATTTTCCATCTTAATGCTTGGGAGGGGAGAAACCTTCAGTAATGGAAAGCCTCTGGCATGTTTCCTAAAACTCCCATCTTCTTTACCTTACTCCTTGTGAAACCTTTTCCAGGAGTCTTCAATGTCTGCTTTGAAGATGTTGAATTTTCCATGTGGTCAGGACATCTAGTAGAATAAGTTTCTATAGATTGGGGCTGCATACCTTTAAAAAAAAAAAAAAAAGGAGGGGGGAAGACAAAAAGTTTTGTTGCATAGCTTCTTAAGCCTTTGGGTTATATTTAGGTATATATTTAGTAATTTTTAGCTTGGCTTTTTTAGGCACTATTTTTGCTTTACATTATAGGCTTTTAAAATGTATTCTTTTATTTAATCATTTTTCCATTTAGGTCCTACTTTATTGTTAACCTTTTAACATCCTCAGTTTTATAACTTTTTTGAAGAGAAAGTACAGCCACTTACAATCTTCATCAGCAAGAAAGAAGGACTCTAGGGTTCTTTCTGGGAGTGGAGGTGGGGGGGAAGAAGAACCATCTTGATGTAGATCTGTGATAAGAAGAGTAT
The DNA here is from genome assembly GCF_000696425.1 of Galeopterus variegatus. Classification (NCBI taxonomy): domain Eukaryota; kingdom Metazoa; phylum Chordata; class Mammalia; order Dermoptera; family Cynocephalidae; genus Galeopterus; species Galeopterus variegatus. The sequence goes on along the minus strand of NW_007727163.1, from coordinate 349,943 downwards.
ATAACAGAGTAAAAGCATTAATCAATTAAAAGTCATAAATCAAGACTCTTTTTGGCTTTGTATAATTTTTCTAATTAATCAACCTTTACCTACAGCCACCAAATAAAAATTATTGGAACAATGAGTAGAGCCTCAAGAACTCTGTTCTTCCACATCTTTAGCCAATCAGCTTATGATTCATAAAAAATCTATAGTTCACTTGCAGAAGTATTCTTCCAAAGAAACTGAAACTGAATTTAATCAAGCTTTGAGATCTAATTACCATTTTACAGGAAATCCTGGGGATAGAGGAACATGTTAAGTAAAATCATGAGGATACAATTAATCAAATCCAGAATGTCAAGCAGTCTTTAGAATGAATGACACACTCTTTTCAACAAATAAATGGTATGATAAAATAGAAAAAAGAAAGAACTGTTACAGATTTAAAAAGACTTAAGAAACAAACCAAATGCAATGTGTAGACTTTGAATCCAGATTCAAATAAACCACCTGTAAAAAGATATTTTGGAGACAATTGGAGAAAATTGAACACAGTCTGGATATTAGATAATATTGAAGAATTATTGTTAATTTTTTGGTGTAATAATGCTATCATGATAGGATTAAAATATGTTTGAAATTTTCTGTAATAAAGGATTTTAAATAATGGAGCCATTTTCCCATGATGTAAACTCCTAAAGATCCAGATAGTATTCTATCTGCATAAGCTGCTCATTATACAGTGCTGAGTGTTATTATATACTCTATTAATGCCTTTTGAAAATGAAAATGCAATTAAGTACTACAGCTTCACCTGTCATTGGTTATTGTGTTTTTTTAGGCCTTAGAATGTGTCTATAAAATAAGTTGTCTTGTTTATTTTCTTATATGCTGGGTAATATGCAAAAAGACAGTACTTATTTCCAGTGCTGAATATAATAACTGGCATACAGGCATTTAATAACCCACAATGCCTATTCCTTACTGTATTAAATCTAATTCCCCTTGTTTAGCTTTGTGTTTAAAATACATGTAAGATTTTCCATTAGTGACATTTAGTGCATTTGCAGTATTGTGCAACCATCACCACTATCTAGTTCCACAACATTTTTCATTACCCAAAAGGAAACTCCACACCCATTATAATAGTCACTCACTATTCCCTCCTTCCCCCAGCCCCTGGCAAGCACAAATCTACTTTCTGTCTTTATGGATTTTCCTATTTTGGATATTTCCTTCGACTAGCTCTTAAATCCTTCAGAATCTTGCCACATCTTATCTACCCAAATTTATTTTCTATGTTTCACAAACTAGAACTTCTATTGCAATAAAAATAACCTACTCACCATTTCTCTGTACACATCATGCTCATTCTACCTTTGAGTCATTGTTAGGCTGATCCCTGCTCCTGGAATTCCCTCCTCTTTTCTCTCTGTCTATCCAAATTCTTTAAAGTTCTTTCTTCTACTCAATGAAGACTTTCATACCCACTCCAGTAATATCATCCCATTTTTCCAGACTCCTGGTGATTATAATCAGTGCCACACAGATTATCACTTAATGGTTTTATGTGGGTGTTAATTTTATCTACCCAATTTGAATATAAGCATTAAATAGTACTTTTTAAAATATATCCTGCTTATTCTAACACTGTGTAAGGTACACAAAACTTGCTTACCTAATGCTTATTTAATGATTAGATAACAAAAATTATAATAGATAATATTTAATGAGAGTTTATTATTTGACAAGCACTGTGCTAAAAGCTTTATATGCATATCTCACTGAATGCTCACAGAAATCCTCCGAGTTCTATTATCCTCATTTTACATATGAGAAAAATTGAAAATTAAAGAAAGTATATAATTTAATCAAGGTTATGCACATTCATAATTCTTGGTAGACTGGGGATTTGTCCTTTTTTTTTTTTTTTTTCTGTGACCGGTAAGGGGATCGCAACCCTTGGCTTGGTGTCGCCTGCACCGCGCTCAGCCAGTGAGCACACCAGCCATCCCTATATAGGATCCGAACCCGCAGCGGGAGCGCCACTGCGCTCCCAGCACCACACTCTCCTGAGTGCGCCACAGGGCCGGCCTAGACTGGGGATTTGAACCAAAGCTTTTTGAATCCAAAGACCATGCTATTTTATCTCCATATTATATTAGCTGTTTGTGTGTTTGAATAATATGATAATATGAATTAACATGTTAATGGCTACTACCTGTGATAATATATGCAACTACTACCTGTGATGATATATGCAAAGTACCTATAAGTGCCCAATAAATTTTAGCTGTTGTTATTATTCAATGAATAAAACAAGCAAAGTTCAGGAAAGTACTAGAGAAGCAACAGCAAGTTAAAGAACTAAGTGACCAGAAGTAATTTTTTAGACTTACGCTGTTAGCAATGGTAAAACCTATATAATGGAAATGCTGTACAATTTTAAAGGATTCTATCTGAAATAATTTTTAAAGGGTTTTATATTAAAAAACAGAATTCTAAAATACTCTCTTTACCTTGCCCTTGACAAAACAAAATTTCTAGTTTGGGAAAACCAGAAATAAATCAATAAATAGCAGCAGCTATTATGGCAACCTGTCGCCTCCTGAGGTGAATTATTCTAAACTTAATGAGCCATTCTTACAGTACAAATTCTTGGGGCTAAATGTCATCTGAAGCCAAGAGAAATTTTTACCTGATTTGGGACTCCGAAGTTTTACACTCTAAGAGAAAAAATCAGGAAAAGGAAAAAAAGAATATTTACACAAATTATACAAGTTCAAAGCAATAAATGGCATTTTTGAAATTACATTTCATATACTTATAGAGATAGTTATGAAACATACACCCTATTTTTCCTAATTTACAAGTGTGCTGAATTATGAAGAAGCATCCTTAACTCTAAAAGTGATCTTTAGATCCTGTGGCAATTAGTCCTAAATTGATCCCCTCTGACTTATTTCTTTCCTAGTCAGAAAATTTCCCTGAAAATTTAATTGGAATTAAGTTGTTGAAATTGAAGTTACTTCAAGACGTTGTAAAAGGAGTAATTGTTCTTTCCTGTGGAAATTGTTAAGATAAACATCATTACATGTGTGCATATTATTAACAATAATAATAATAATAATAATAGTCATTAAAATGGTAATTTAAAAGGTAGATTATATTTGCCTACCAGTATTGCAACTGTAGGCACTTTAAAAAGTGTTTTTTAATTACTTTTTTGATCTCTGAAATATTAAGATAGTTGGTTCACAGAGTATATAGAAACACATAACAGACTGTCAGAAGTGTAGATTTTTCTTCCATAAGCAGGAAACATTATTCCAAAAAGCTTATCTTAAATAATATGCATATGTGTCATTCCAAAAATGACTCTCTGTAATACATTATCACATCCAACATGATACAGCCTACTAAATGACTACTGTGAACAAGCTACCTACTTATGAAACATTTATTTTGCCTTAACTGTCCTTCAAGGATCAGCTCAAATGTTTCCTCTAATTCTTCCTTGATCACTTTCAACCTTAAGGAGCACCCATACTTCTGAATCTCTTTATCTTTCACATGGCATTAATCATATTGCCTCATATTGCCTATAAATATAGACAAAAATAAAGATTTGTGTACACATTTTATATCTTCACTGCAAGACTATATAAATTTCTTATGGGCAAGAATTGTCTTAGACATCTTTTTTATCCACATCCTCTAGCACATTGTTTTATATTAAGTATCTGCTTAATATTTATTGAATGATAGGTGTTAAAAACAGAAGGAGTAGAACTACAGTCTGTTGAATCCAAATAAGTAGAATCAGAAAAAATGTTACTGACCTTGCTTGGTCTGAGCCTTACAGAGTCAGCAAGTTTCTTTGATTCAGATGTTCCGCTCCATTCCTGTGATGTTCCAATTTTTACATTCACAGTGGGAGATAAGGATTTGTTGTTTCCAAAAACAATTGGTGGGAATTCTCCTGGAAGAAAGTGAATATGGTCCAATTCTTAGGTGTGCTGTTATTCTTTTAGAACAATGTTGGTCAGCAATAGTACACAGAACAATGAAAGGACCTGAAAAGTAATCTAGTTAATCCACACTTTATTTTATACTTACTGAACTGTACTCACCAGCTTCCTCTACCACAATAAAAGATTCAGGAGTCCGTTTAGGAAGTGGAGGGGGGATTTCATCATCTGTCCTTGGATAAGTTGCTATCCAAAATGTCAGAGATATAATCACAATTTTTAATTAGAACAATACAAAGGAAATTCTTATATTATAATCTAATCTTAAATATAAATTGTTTTTATTTTTATTTATTTTTTATATATTTTTTAAAATTTATCAATATACAATGTAGGTTATTTTCACACCAATTCCTCCTTTTCCCCCCTCTCCTCCTTCACCCTCCCATCAACATCATATCTATTCCCTTATCTTAACAAGTTCAAGGAATTATTGTGATTGTTGTATCTTTCTTTTTTCTCTCCCCATTTATTTGTTTGTATATTTATTTATTTATTTTCATTAGCTCCCACATATAAATGAGAACATGTGGTATTTCTCTTTCTGTGCCTGGCTTATTTCATCTAATATAATTTTCTCTAAGTCCATCCATGTTGCTGTGAATGGTAGTATTTCATTCTTTTTTATAGCAGAGTAGTATTCCATTGTGTAGATATACCACATTTTCCTTATCCAGTCATCTGATGATGGGCATTTAGGCTGGTACCAACTCTTGGCTATTGTAAATAGTGCTACAATAAACATGGCATAAAAACAGACACACAGACCAGTGGAACAGAATAGAGAACCCAGAAATCAATCCACACACCTACAGCCATCTGATCTTTGACAAAGGCACCAAGAACACACACTGAGGAAGAGACTGCCTCTTCAGTAAATGGTGCTGGAAAACTTGGACATCCATATGTAAAAGAATGAAACTAAACTCATACCTCTTGCCATATACCAAAATCAACTCAAAATGGATTAAAGAATTAAATATACATCCTGAAACAATAAAACTCCTAAAAGAAAACATAGGGGAAACACTTCAGGAAGTAGGGTTGGGTATAGACTTTGTGAATATGACCCCAAAAGCACAGGTAACCAAAGGAAAAGTAAACAAATGGGATTATATCAAACTGAAAAGCTTCTGCACAGCAAAAGAAACAATAAACAGAGCAAAAAGACAACCAACAGATTGGGAGAAAATATTTGCAAAATATATATCTGACAAAGGATAAATATCCAGAATATACACGGAATTCAAACAGCTTAGCAAAAAAACAAGTAACCCAATTTAAAAAATGGGCAAAGGAGATGAACAGGCATTTCTCAAAGGAAGATATATAAATGGCCACAGACACATGAAAAGATGCTCAACATCACTCAGCATTCGAGAAATGCAAATCAAAACCACTTTGAGATATCATCTCACTCCAGTTAAGATGGCTAATATCCCAAAGATTGAAAATAATAAATGCTGGTGAGGATGCAGAGAAAAGGGAACCCTGCTACACTGTTGATGGGACTGCAAAATGGTGCAGCCTCTATGGAAAATGATATGGAGGTTCCTCAAACAATTACAGATAGATCTACCATATGACCCAGCTATCCCACTGCTGGCTATATACCCAAAGGAATGGAAATCATCATGTTGAAGGGACACCTGTATTCCCATGTTTAATCTTAAATGCAAATTTAACAGAATTTATATTTAATTTATATTAAAGCAGCTTTAACAATAGTTAAGCCGGTACATATTTACTCAATGAAAAATCAAAAAAAAATTCTCTTAAGGTGCAAATCCAGGAGGTTTTTTTTTTTTTTTTTTTTTTTTCTTTTGTCTTTTTCCGTGCCCGGCAATGG